>NW_006800021.1:286041-289252 GCF_000485575.1 Poecilia formosa | reverse complement strand
CACACAGCACCAGTTACACACAGCACCAGTTACACACAGCGTGCCGCTCTGTCTGCCTTAAGCAAGTGTGGACAACTTTCTTTTTACTTCCTGAACCTTCTGCTCTGAATATCAACACCGGCAAACCAGAAGGGAACGAGGGAAAGTTTTTTGATCTAGCTGCGAGAAGTCAGTGAGAAGTCATAGCATTTGACATCAGGGCCTCAGAGGGCGCTCTGTTGTCACTTCCTGCCGCTTTGTTTCATGGTTTTATTTATCTGTCGTATCCAGTCCTCTTGTGAGTTCAGGCTGCAAACATTTTAACACTCTTGATTTGTACTTGGCTCATTTTTGTCACATATCACTAAATCTAACCATCAGCCCCCCTCCACTCCTTTTGACCCAAGACGCCGGTCCTGCTGAGGAAGATTCGTCTCCATAGCAACTGTAGCTAAGCCCCACAGTTGCCTAGACGCAGAGTTTGTGCACGGGGGAGAAGTGCTGATGCCAGGGAGAATCTGTTTACCGACACCGGCGGAGACACACTTACTCCTCGGCGAAGCCAGGAATAGTTTTTTTATTTTTTTATTATTCCATCAATAAGGACCTGCCGGTGTAAACAACGCCAACAGTGTAGTCGCCGAAACGGGATACAAGGGGGGCTGTTTCTGCCTTTTGTTGTGACTGGTAGTAAGGTGGTTCTGAGTCGGAAATGTTTTGTCAGCCAGAGGTGACAGATTTTACTGTGGAGTCCAGGAGAGGCGTGGTCGCTGGGTTAGAAAGGTTTTCTATAAAAGGAAATATCATTCCCCATCTCTTTTGTTCAAAAGTAAAGCTCAGACTACAAATCACTAAAAAAATCACTAAATTACCTTTTCCATTTCTTTTGAAATGCAAATATTTGCTTTTGTGTATCATGGAGATCTGTAAGCACAGTTATAGACGAGAAGAAGATGGAGACTATATGATATTAAACATAAATATATTTACACAAGAATATTACATATTGCTGCAGCTAAAACAATAACCTACTTATTATTAAAGTCATAATGACAACATATAGATTTTATTTCAGTACATACTCTCACATACAGAGAGTGACAAAACTCAGGTGAGCGTTGAAAGTTTCTCTGTTTAAAATAAATACATGTTTCATACACAAATCACATTTCTGGAAATCAAACGTATTTATACAGTTGTAGGAGTCTAAAGAAAAATATGGAATAAACCCAAATGCACACAGGACGTAGGAAGACGTGTGTTGATGAGGAAAAAGTAAAAAACAGAGTATAAATAAGGAAGACATCACTTTCTGTGGTATCGCTAAAATGTTTTCCACTGTGCATATTAATGCATATTAATAGTTCCCTCATTTGGTGAGTGAACTATTAAAAGAGGCGTTTTCAGACATTCTTAAGTATTCACAGATTTTAACTATTTGCAGGCCAAACCTCCAGGATTCCAAGTGTCCAATGCACATTAGTTCCACTTGCAACACTCAACATGCTGGAATTAAAGGGAGTGTGCTCCACATCTTGAGAATCACTGGTATAAAGGAACACATGTACTATTGGCTGATTTTAGCAGGGTTATTAGTTCCAGTCTGCAGTTGATTGTGTCACTTTCTAAATGTATTTTTAAACCATTATTTTAAACCCTTATTAAGGTCTTCTTTTAGTTCCTACACCATGACTGCCTGTGTTTTTGGCAGACAGAAATATTTCCAAATATCTGAATTTGTCTGTTTTTGCATCCAAGGGGAGAGACTACACTGTCCCTCTTTCAGCCAGCTTATCAACAGGGTGCAGGAACAACTGCACAATTCTCTCCAAACAACCATGAAAAGGATTTTAAGTCATAGGAACAGTAAGTTCGGCCTGTCATGAATAATTTTTCCTGGATGATAAATTGCTCCAGATGTTATTGCAATAAATTATATTGTTGCTGTTTTGAGACCATTTTCAAGTAATATAACAATAATGGCGTAATAATAGGAACATGTTCTCAGATAGAAATAAACTTTTAAATTCTAATGAACATTTAAACACTGGAAATGAAAGACATTTTAAATATCTACAATAAAAACAGACAACAAATAAAATGAGTCATAAAATCTGCCAATAAAATGATCATAAATGAAAAGATAGTTAACAAATTAACCAGACTGAAGACTTTTTATCACCCAGCTTTTGGTGGAAAGAGAGAAAAAAGAGAAAAACAATAAATAATTCAAATGGAAATTACTGAGCTCATTTTAATTTATCATGCAATTAATTGACTTATTGCTTATTGTGACAGGCCTAGGAACAGTTTGGTTTGGAAGCTATTATTGCTCATATCGTTGTTTATTACTATACCTTTAATAGGCCAATAACTTAGTGGAAATGAAAAAGATATAAAATTGACTGTAAAGACCCATCAGACTGATGTAGCTGCACAGATTGCAACAAATATGCAAAAGTTTAACAAAATGTGCAAATTAAAGTTCAAAAATAGAACAGCCAATCCTTCCTCTGTCACCTCTGAATAGATCCTTGCATTTGCAGCGACGTGATGAAACCTGACGATAAAGTGCGCTTCTGGCACTTCAGATCTGACAACCACCTCAAATTTACTTTCTTGCTTTTTGCCCTTTATTTATTCGGCCGTTGTGAGAACTACCCGACCAATAACAAGATAAGAAGCAAAATCAATAAGTTAAGTCCGAGTTGGGATCAGCGTGGTAAAAGCTTAACCCGAGGGCGAGCATATGGTCCCGCGATGCTGCTGTTAACCTTGCCGGCCGATAGCAGAGGGCAGCCGCGTCTCCATCCATCTCCATCAGTCCTGCTGCAGCCCGTTCCTCCCAGCTGCTCCATTGTCCTCTGATGACCAAGCCGCTCTGCGTGACCTTCACGCCCACGCTTTATCTGAAAGGGCTCCGACACCGTAGACGCATCAAGATCAAGTGTTAAAAAGGCCTGAAAGTGTCCTTGCAGGTTTTCTGAGTGCACACCTACTTGCTCTCAGAGTCCCTCAAAATAAGAGAAAATGTCACATGAAAGTTAAGAGTTGCTTTCTGTGAAAGGTTGTATGTCTAGTTTCTGCTATTTTAGTTTTTTGGCAGTGAAAATGTCCAATTCATTTGACTGGCAGAACTAGAGCCACAATGCAGAAAAGCCCAAAATTTTTTTTGACGTGGAAATGCTGCCTAAATGATCTTTTATACCTGAATGTAGTTTTTATATATATA
>NW_006800021.1:250980-285692 GCF_000485575.1 Poecilia formosa | reverse complement strand
AGAAAACGTATGGAAAAAAATTAGGGCCACTGAAAATAAAGTCACAATTCTAACACTGGTCAGAATTTTCAGTGGCCCTAATCAAGTCAATTTCTTTTTTCCCAGTCGCCCTAATCTTGAGTGCAAACAATAATACTAAATCTTGGTGAAAAAATTATAACGCTGAGTGCAAATAAATCTTGTGATATTGCAAAAGCCTATCAAAAAAAACAACAAAAAAATCCCCCGCTAGAACTGATGTGAACTATCATACAATTTAAAGGCAGCATGATGAAATATCAATGTGGGGCGCCTGTACACACCCTCGTTAAAATTCCAGGTTTTTAACACCTAAAAATATTCACACTATATTTCTTTTTCCCCACCTTTAATGTGATGGATATCCTGTGCAAATAAGACCTAGATGGGAATAAAACCCTTTAAATCTTTAAAAAGTAAAAACATTGCAGTGACCCAATTTCACAGCTGTGCGAACTCTTAAACCAAGACATTGTAGAAACACCTAGTGGCTTAATATTGGAGTTCTTTCATCCAATCAACCTTTGGATACATTTTAACAATAAATGTTAGAGGGACAAAAAAAAAGAAGAGAAAATTGTTGGTTATTATTTTTGGTAGCACAAAACAAAATCAGACCGATGTCACCTACAAGCCTCCAACCTGTCAGCTAAACTTAAAATCTACAGCTCCACTTGAATGTTCCTCTTACAGTTGCCATAGTAACCGAACACTACTTCCAGGAGTTACGCAGCAACGAGCCAGTGAATGTCACAGCAGCAGTTGATGCAAAGTTCTCGCGGAGCGGCCCTGAGTCACTCTGAATAGAGTGAACTGGGCCTCATCGCTTTCCCAGTCTTCTTATGAAGTTGCAAACTCTGACAGATGGTAAAATGCCAGGACGGCTCCGGATCAATACTCATCAAAACTTAAAGGTCATAAACCATCTGAAGGACTAAATATTTCAGCGGCAGACAGCAGCAGCCTCCTCCACCGCCTCCCTGACCGCCCTGACCGTCTTCACCAACAGATGCACGTCCTCACACCTCCCACGTCTGGCCCCTCTCCCCCAAAAGCCTCCTGAAAATGAAACAGCTGCCAATAAAATCCTCGTTTGTGCCAGCAATCCCCACAAACTCACCCCTGTCAAATAAATCAGAGGCAGACGTTGCTTTGGATGTGTTTACAGAGATGGTGGTTAGCCTTTTTTTTTGTTTTTTTTGTTTTTGTTTTTGATGGATGAATTTAGATCTATGACCGTAGCACCGGCCAGGTCTCCACTGAAGAGCAGCTTTACTTTGCAGATTGCACGTTTAAAAAATGGCTGATTGGTCGTCATCTCATTTGTAAATTCATTGGTGAACATAAACAGATATATTTGTTTGTTCATCAAAATCCCCTTATATTTACATAAGAATAAAAAATAACCTGTACATTTACTGATTAAACAAGAAGCAGGGAGTTATTTACACTTTCCCTTTATGCAACCTATTGCAAGTATTCTTTCTACATTCTGTAAACACAAATACTTATATACTCATACACATATGTACATACAATTCCTACTTGGATGTTTTATTAATATTTGTGAATTGAGTTTGATATGTTTAAATTACATCTAGAGTTCCTAATTGCACTTTCTGAACCAACATTTGAATGTAACAAACATTTGAAAGAACGTTTTCATTCAATTAAGAGCTTTAATTTGTCTGTATCGGATCGGTATCGGTCGATACTAAACCCCAGATATCAGTATCAGAAGTGAAAAACTTGGATCGGTGCATCCTTATTCATTCCTCTATACAAACGGGTCAGTTTGGTGTTAGGTCTGGGTTTAGGTGTGATAAAGTTTCCTACAGCTGCATGCATTGTCATATATTTATGATTCTCTACAGCCAATGAACATAAAATAATAAAATAATGGAAATAAAGTAAAAACTAATAATCTGTTATTTACTGTAAATAGCCTAATTTGCAGCTGTGCTGAATGTTGATGCAGCAATAAAAGCGTGAAAGAAAAAAAAAAAAGAAGTTCTGCTTACCTCTGCAAGGCTGCCAGCCTCCACAGAAGTGACTGAGGGTCAGCTAATGGGATTACGTGGGTTGGAAGCCATCATAAATGAAGTCCCCGGTGAGGAGCGGGGAGCCCCGTCTATCCCTTAACCCTCTTTAGAGCCTTGCCTTTCACAGCCAGTCAGACAGCCGCACTAAGACTCCTCCAGCTCTGCTGCTGCTGAACCAGCTGTGCTCTGGCTGCTCACTGTGTAAGACGGATGGCTTTTCACGTTTCTCCCCCTAGACGCCAAGAAGTTAAATTATATTAATAATTTAACTCTTTTTCTTTATAATGTTCTTACTTGATTAAAATTTTTAATTGAGTTAATTGCAGTATTTGCAATTAATTTTCGCAAGTAATCACATTTTAATCGAAAGTCACACATCGACAAAGTAAGCATTTTAAGCTTAAACATTTTTTGTTGCTAAATTATCGAGTTGACGCATAAACTCAACAAAGATATTTATTGTTTTTTAAACTGTCATTTAGATTATTCAACCATCGAATTGGTGCGAAGTGCTGTACAGTTTTGAAGAGTTTCAGAAACCCCTGATCATTCATGTAACTTCTTTGAAAAATTCTACTTTACGAATGTGGACTGTGAATGCTAACATTAGCTTTGGGGATGTCTTTACTTGACGCAGCCAGTTTAGCATTGAGATGCTATTTTAGACTTGAATAACTTACTCTGATAGGCTAACTCCTTCTAGCACAACTTGAACACAATAGTCTTTTACAGCCTCAGATTATATGTTTTTTTAAGCAAAAATTAACCACAAATTGGTCAGAAGAAGCAAGTTGTTGTTTGTGGATGCTGCTTGTGCGCCAGATTTATAGACGTACCAGAAACGTTCAGGTACAAATGTTCCAGCTGCAACCTTTGCATGTTAAAAAGAGTTGATGTTAAAAATTTTAATATCCATGCAACTAATTTAATCAAAATTTATGCCTTTGAATCTTCTCTGTTGCTCACTAAGCAGCTTTAGCTTAGTGAGATTTGTAAACATTCATTCCTAACACTTACCTCAGATTCCTAACTGAATTTAAGGCTGAACTTTGACTGGGTCATTCTTACACATGCACATGCTTTTTACCTGACCTGCTCCACTGTAACTCTTCCTCTGTGTTTATTCGTTGTGTAAGTCTCTGCTCTGATCTGACTTATTTTTCAACCTCTAAATCAGGGGTGTTTAAGATTATTGTCAATTTCTTCCATCTTCTTCACAATAAACTTTACAATCAATTAATCATAAATTCAGGAATCCAGTCATACAGAAAATATGGTTTTCCAAACCAACTATTTGTTTTTTCTAAATAGTTTTCTTTCAGGAGTTCCCTGCATTCAGCTCCAAACCAGTCAGCTTGAGCAGCTGTCCAGTCTCTGTTGAAACAAAGCTTCCCCACAGCTTGATGCTGCCACCACCGTGTTTGTGTCATTGTGTGTTCAGGGAGATTAGTTTAAAAAGTTCCATGTTGGTCTCATCTAACCAGCTACAATCAGTTGTAGAATGAATTCTACTTTAAACCTTCTACATTTCCGGCATGTGTATATTTAAGATGCTAGGACTTCCCTCTCCTACGCGCGCCAACGCTAACTCCTCATGCTTTCTTCGTCCTGCAGAAACGTGAGCTCAGACGGGGCAGAGGCTCGGCGCAGACTGAGGGAATGCGCAGGCCTGGTGGACGCTCTGCTGCACGCGCTGCAGTCCGCTGTGGGGAAGAAAGACATGGACAACAAAGTGAGGAAACGACCCGGCTTCCACCGCGCGCTGCGCAGCAGGTGCAGCTGATGCTATGGCTGTCTCTCCTCTCTCCACAGTCCGTGGAAAACTGCGTTTGCATCATGAGGAACCTCTCCTATCACGTGCACAAAGAGGTGCCTGGTGCCGAGAGATTCCAGGACCCGTCGGCCCTGCAAGCCCCCGGATCCGCAGGGCCACAAAGGAAAAAGAAGGATGATGCTGGCTGCTTCGGGGGAAAGAAGGCCAAAGGTGAGAAGACGGGAAGGGAAAGAGAGGAATCATAAATCTGCCTGGAAAATTAAACTGTTATCCTCCTCCTGTCCAACAATATCTGAAATTAACCAGTTGATGACAATTGTTTTTGTCAGATTATGTTCAGTAAATATAAAGTCCGGCTGTCAGTTTGCTGGGTCACATTTTATTTTCAGTTGTCAGAAGAAGATAAAAAATTATATCATCAGGAATATAATTGGAAAAAGAAGATCTGGCCTTGAACACAGTTCTTAGGGAGAAATAATTGTTGGCCTGTTCTCTGAGAACAGCGCTAACACACAGTAGTTTCTGTACAGCTGAAATGAACGTAGACTAGATCTAACCGCAGTGTCACATAGAGATTGAAATCCAGATGTGTAATCAGCTCAAACCCAGTCGTTGACGTTTCCAGGCTCTTCCCACTCAGCCGTTCTGATAAAACACTTATTCACACTCTGACATCTGATGCCACTTTTAAACATATTCCCTTTTTTACTGTCTACCTTCCCTCACAGCCTCATAGTTGAATCTGTTTTTTTTGCCTATGAGTGTATCGTCACCAAATCCTCCGTGTTACACCGCTCTCGTTGCATTCCCCCTGCACACACACACACAAACACACCCTTTCTTAACCGTCTGTTACGGCCGTCACTGATTCACCTTCAGGAAATAATGACTTATTTTTGTGTTGACGTGTGTAACACTGCACCTCCTTGACACACACTCACACACACACACACGCAAACATGCACGTCTTTTTTTTTCACCATGCCTATTCTCTCTTCTCCCTGCTTTGTGTTTTTTGGCATTGCTGCTGCTTCCTTGGATAACTATAGAGGAATGGTTTAATCAAGGTGAGTGCCCTCCCCTCCCATTCTCTCCTCCCTCTCAGCTCTCCACTTCCTCCTCCTCATCTTCATCCCCCCTCCTCCTCTCCTTCTCCCTCCCCCCCTGGCTGTAGAGTGCAGTTAGAAATAGTTTTGGTTGTCCTCCAGAAGACCCTGAGGAACTTCCAAGGATTTCAGAAAATTGTAGTATTCATTCCATGTGTATTTCCTTGCCATAGCGAACAACCCCAGCTCAGAGTCAAACGGGCTTTTTTTTTTTTTTTTTTTTTTTTTTTTTTTTTTTTTTTTTTTTTGTGATGATTTAAACTTCGTAGCTGAAGTATCTGATTTGTATCTATTAAAAAAGGTTTAGGAAATGCTCTCCAAAGTGTTTCTCCTTTAGTTTAGCTGTTAAATTGGGCTTCATATAAACATGGTTATGAACTTTATTGTCACTTTTTTAGAGTCTGTATTAAAGATGAATAGATTTCAAAGCGTGACGGTTGAACATTATGCTCTCTGCAGCCTCTGCCAGATCAACAGAGGATTCATTTAACTAAAATCTTCAGGCATTACAGGAGAACAGAACAAAAATGGAGGTATACTTTTGTTGATGTCAAATAAATAAAATCGACACTGGAATATAAATTCCCAAAATACTTCCTTTGTATAGCAGCCCACTTTAAATAATGCTTTTCTAAGACAAAGCTATGAAACAGAAATAAGCATGTGCTTGACATAATGTCCGCACTGCTTTTTAAATTTTTTTTTTTCTTTTTTTCTTGTTGAACTTCATATCTCCACACAACTGAACTGTTCAGACCGTTCTTGTCAACGATGTCATTCGCTGCGTCGTCTTCTTCTCTTCTTCAGTCATGTCCTACCTGTTATCTTAAGTAATGCTCAAACGTTAGCCGTTAGCACGTCTGGCAGCTGCTGTTCCTTCTGCGTCAGTCTGACTTTGCATCGCTCTATTTCAGCTGCATGACCAGTCTGGCTCGGAGCAACTCTTCTCATCATCAGCTGTTCATCTTTTCTATATGTGTATTGAGGACAAATTACTTTGAGATTTATCTTTCGTTTTATCGCTAACGTTGATCGTGGCTTTCTCTGTGCTGCTGTTGCCGTCTGATTTGATGTGATATACGGGGTTTTGTGAGCAACGTCACCCACAAGGATACATGAGTCCTGAAAGGCTAAAGTGAAACTACACAGCTTTGAGAAAATAGTCATTCCCAATTTAACTTCTCTGCATTTTGTTGACAACAAACTTTCCTGTATCCATCCGTTCCTGCTGTGTAGCATGGTGTTGGCAGCATTATGCTCTGGAGATGAACTAGAGAAGTTAGAGATTTGTTGGTGGCTTTGAACGACTTCAGTCTGGGTGGATGTTCAGCTTCCCTCAGCGAGACGACCCTTACAGTACAACCAGAGCTAGAATGGACCAGAACCACTTTGTCGCCATCTAGTGGTTGGAATTATGCCCATATTTCAATATACTTAGCTTATTTGCTGGATGTGCAGGTTTGGTTTGTGCTTATGAATTCTACTTAATTTAGAATCTGCTTTACAGCAAAATCTATTTTTATGTAATTGTACATAAGAAATTATATGTAGAAATATTTCAAAACCCATGAATTTCATTCCAGTTTACAAATATGCACTACATCATGTTGGTAAAAAAATAAATAAATAAAAAATCCCATAAAAATTTATATGTAAACCACGGTTCAGACTCAAATAAAATGTCTGACAAAGTTAATTTCAGCATCTGAAATTTGGTGCTAAATTCTTGGATAAATAGACAGATTAGATCAACAACAAAGATTTGCTGTTTTTAATTGTATTTGTTTGCAGATGTTGCTTGTACGTCAGATTTATAACTGTCTTTTTAAGTGGTTTTCTGGTTTCTTTAGGTTTTTTTTTTTGGTTCATGGTCATGAACGCTGTTCGTTCCCATCTATCTGCTTCTTGTGTAAATGCAAACTCTCTTGTTTCTACCTAGGTGAATGTGTTCCCAGCCCAGGCTTCATTTATGTTTAGTTTAATTTGGACTTTTTCCAACTTATAACCCATCCCCATATTGTCATGTCTGTCCGTCATAGAAAAATCCATTTAGGGTCCAACTGGTCCATTAACACTGATATCAACCCTCCAAACCCGTGTTTGTCTCTTGTCTGTTACATCATCCTTAGAAATGTACGTTTCTGCTGGTAACATCTTCTTCTCTCCTTATTCCTCCCACGCAGGCAGAAAGAATGGTGAAAATGACAAAAACTACGACACTTTGGATCTACCTAAACGTACAGAGCCTTCCAAAGGTACGTCCTTCCCTCTGTTAACGGAGGCTCTGGAAAAAGAGCAGATAAATGGTTAGGAGGTCATTAATAGTGTAGGAAGCTCTTGATAGACAAAACAAATAGTTGTTTTATTTTTGTGTCACCAGTGCTGATTATTAGCTAACTTGTATTTCTTGGCTGCAGCAGAAGAAGAGGATCTTTATTTCAGAGTGAGCTCTAGAAGTCTGCATTTGAAGAACTCCTGCTTGATTTAATTTTTTCAAACTGTAATGTGTATTGATAATTAGGACTGAAGTTGAAAATTAGCCTCCTATTAACATGCTAATCAGTGATTTAATTGTTGTTAAGGAAAAAAAAATAGACATATTAAATCTGATTATGAACACAAGCTACAGATTTTCTCATCTTGGCTGAAAGCTTTACAAGCAAACAAACAAACAAACTTCTTCTCTCCTCATTCCTCCCAGATGATAAAAGCCTCTGGCCTACTTTATCAGTATAAGTACATCTGATTCTCTGCCCTTCCCCTATTTACAGACATGTTCAGCATTTTCTGCTGAGTTGGAGCCAAGCCGCTTCTTGGCCACAGCCAGAGTTTTCTGGAGTCTTCACTGTTTGACTCCAGTAATATAGAAATACTATACTAGTACTTTTTAAGTACTCTTAGTGACCATCGTTACATTCTAAGGACAGAGTGGGAACACCGCCTGAACTGTGGAGTATGGTAGTGGCAGCATCATGTTGCGGGGCTGTTTTGCAGCAGGAGGAACTGGTGCACTTCATGACATGGATGCCATGATGAGGAAATAAAATGATGTGGAAATATTGAAGCAACATCTAATGGACAGTGACACCAAGCTTACAGTCAAAGTGGCTGAAAGACTTTGTTTTTTGCTGTGGTTATCGTAAAACCCCAGTGATCTGAAAAGGTTTGTAAACTTTTCATTTCTGAGATAGGAGCAAATGAATCTGCGAGATTTCTCTTAAATGATGGCGTTTAGCAAATAGAAATAAAGTTGGTAATTCTAAACACAAGAGAAGTTTGCTTTGATTTAGCAACAATAAAAAGATGCATGTCTTTTTATTAGGGGTATGTGAACGTCTAGTTTCAGCTGTGCATCGTTTCCATTATGATTTGAGAGTATTTTCAATCAACCAGGACATTTACTTTTGATACCAATACTTAGTATTAATGGCCCTTGATAAAACGATATCAATAACAAAGTGATATTTACAAGTAACACTTATAAATAAATGAATGTATTTTTATTTACATTGTATTTAAAAAAATGTTGTGAAAATGTATCTTGTCAATAACCAGTAGAAAAACCTTTGTTGGCATTACATCAATCAACCTCCTATGAAAACTGCTGACCAGCTTTCTTTATGCTTCCACTGATATTTTTACATTATTTTTTACATAAAATCATAAAAATGTAAACAACCCTGACTGTCCATTTCATGACTGTCATAGAACAGAGGGTCTTCAGTCAGAAGCTCCTCCAAACTTGTTGTAATACAGACTGCTACAGGAGATCTTTTGAATTGAATAGAATATTTTTGACAATGTATTTTCTTTGACTTTGGAACGCCTCCTTTCCATCTCGCTCCAAAAACAATCAGATTAAGGTCAGGACTTTAACTGGGACACTTGAAAATTTCAATGTCACTTCAAGTCAGAAGAAGCTCAATTTAAAAGGACTTGAAACCTACATTTACCGATTGTATGGATAACTCTGGGTATAAAAAGCATAATAGTAACAATGAGTTTTGTCCATATTTTCTTAGTATTAACAGCTCTAGACACAAAGAGACATCAAGTAGACTTCCAGTGTGTTAGCTGACTGTGTGTGTGAAGGATGTTACCTTACCCGGTGTGAAGGTGTGTGTGAGAGAGAGAGGCCACCCATCCGTCTTCTCCCGACTGTGGAATTCGCCTGCTCTCCTCAAACACTTCGGCGAAGTCTATATCACTTCCGCTTGGAGCCATAATCACCTATATTAACACAGCAAAGAGGGCTCTCTCTAACTAGATCACTGCTAATTGCCGTGCTTTTAAAAGTTGAGGCCATTTTGCCCCCCCTTTTTTTTTATCACTTCTTAAATAAGGGATAGCAGATGAGCTCCAAGGATGATAATTAATACCTTGTCTGCTGGCTGGGGTTTATGGACAAAAGCCAAGCCGAGACGCCGTAGTTGAGGCATGGGTTGCATTTATCTTCGACGGCGTGGAAATGACACCCCCTCTGAGTTTGGATGGCAGTTACCTTTACAGGCAGGTCTAAATGTCAGCTGCAGCTTTTTATTTGTAAACAGCAAGCCATATATTTCCTCGCCTGCAGACAGAAAAATCGGTTCAATTTGATGTTTATTAGCTTGACATGCATAGCAGCAACTAGGTACATAAGCTTAATAACCAGAGCCGAATCCACATTAACCTTTAGAACACTTTTTTTTTTTTTTCTTCCACTTTCTCCTCTCTGCTGCTGATTCAAAGGTGCTCAGCGCTGCAAGATTGCAGAAGCCTTCAGGGAACCTTGCTTGTTTTTGTTTATTTTTTATTTTTTTTACCTCTCTGTGTGTGGTTCAGACTCCTACGTTCCTCACCGCTTCCACCGGTCAGCTGTGGGGATTTTGCAGGGGCAGCAGCTCTCATTTTGTGGCGATGGCTAAAGGAGATATGGGAGATTACATGTGTATCCCAGTCCTGATGTGTTGCTAGATAGAGGGAGGTCAGTTCCTGGAGCAGACTGGATGTGGCAGTGGCCAGTGATTAATCTTGGTGTGTGTGTGTGTGCATGTGTGCGTGTGTGTGTGTTGGAGAAGGAAGGAGCACAAAATATGGACACTAAAATTAGTATTCTTCACATCGTCTCTTTTCTTTTTTTCTTTTTACAATTTTTATTTTATTTTTTTTACCCAGCATCATCAGCAGATTTTTTTAATCATCTTGCTATCAGCATAGAAAAAAGTTTGTATTTAATTTGTCCCTTCGTTACCATGGAAGCAAGGTGCCGTTTTTACAACTGGGCTGATTAGCATCTTAGAAGCTCAAATGCAAACCCCAAACCCCAGTGGAGTTATAAAGGAGGCTCCATGGATGCAGGAGGAGGAAGTTCAAATCATCTTTTCCATCCATCTCAATGGGGGTAAGGATTATATCGCTGACTCCAACGTCTCTCTTTTCCCAGGTTTCTAACCGTACGGCCATGCAGTGACTTAAAGAGGAGCGGCAAAAGCAAATGAGGCGGATTAGCAGAGCTGGTGGTGTCATCCAGAACACGTTGCTATGAAACATAGTCTTTACTGCCTGGATATTGAGCAATTAGCATTTGATTCAGTCAGAAACCTCTTCAGATTCGTTGTGAGACTGACTGCTACCAGCATCACCATCCACAATAACACTCTGAAGATACTTGGATGATATAAATTACATCATTTAATTTCCATTTGGGGATAAATTATGTATTTTTTATTTGAATTTGAATTATTTGCAGCAAACATGTAGATATTCTATAGTGGAGACAAGTCAATTCAGAGGAATATGAGAAATGTTATCCGTAACGATCAGTAATTCCTTCAGGATGATTTCCGTTTGGGACAAAATGTCCACTGAAATATATGCAGATGCATTACAACCTGAAAACATTTCGTTTTTAGGTTTCCACAAACAAAACAAAACAAAAGGATGATAGTTAATAATATAACTATTCAAGGCAAATATTGAGTATTCTTTGCTTTTCACCATGAAAATAATAAAAAAATATTTTAAACTGTTTTATATTTTATTTGCAAATATATATAAATATATATTTTGGTCTTACCTTACCCCATTACCTGTGTTAGTTTCACCATTCCTCAATTATTATTATTGTTTAATTATTCAGTTTCCCTTTGGGATCAATCAGTATTTTTGAACTGAATTGAATTTGCTTTCAGAGCAACAGAGGCAGATTGCAGGTGGCTAAAGTGCAGAATGAGAGAGACCCAGGAAGATTGGATGGATTTTTTATTTTATAGTTTTTCCCATGCTGGCGCAGATCCTGAGGAACTGGAAATAACAGTGTAACCGAAGTAATTAGCTGTTAAAAAGAGCTGGTTGTGTGGCAGGCACTGAAATTATAAAATACTTTCTCATCACTTCATCAAAACCACATAATTTAACTTTCAGATAAAGAAAATTAAAAAAATCAGTGAGACGAGTGGAGTAAGGAAAAAGAAAGGCGAAGGTTTCACGTGTGGAAACTCGCCTGGCACGGAGACCTCAACTCCTTTCTTTGCAGGAAAATAAACTCCTGTTAAACATCGTTCTTTTTTCTTTTTTTTTTTTGTCTTTTCTTCCTCCTGAGTTGTGTCCCAGACTGAAGGGAGGCGCACAGAATACCGAATTAGCTGTTTGTTGCGCTGGAAGGAACTCTGTGTATGCCTCAGATTAATTAGCCTTCACCCGTTTTTCGCTGAAGCCATCTCTGCCTTTCCACACTCATCTGGCCTCCCTCACACGCATCGCTCCGCTGTGCTGCCGCGGGTGAGTGCAGATGAGGGGAGAAGTGCCTCACATCTCCTCTGAGTGTGTGGGTGTGTGTTCTCAATGAACCGCAGCAAACGCGCCGCATGAAAACAAGTGTTTACTTCTCTGTGGAAGTGAAATGAGGATCCTTTGAAATTAAGAGAGGAGGAAAGCTGGGATCCTTGTAGACTTAAGTGCTTGACAGGTCATTTTCTGGGGCTGTTTCGGTTTGGCTATGATAACCTAATCACAGGTGGCATCTCGGGTGCCGGGAGTAATTTTGCTCTGGCCGTTTCTTGTGCGCCTAGATTCCAACATTGTCAGTTCAATGAAAAGAAGCAAATTCCTAGTTTGACTGAACTCAACAACATGAAAAAGACAACAGAAAGCAGATTAAGTGGTGTGTGACACATCAATGAAACCTAAAGAGTTTGTATAAACTGAATTTGTTCTGCTCTCTCCGGGTTGTACGCCGACTCTCGTCCAATGTGACCAGATCTCAACCATTGTCCACAATATACATGACAAGTGTTTGTACGTTTAATATTAGCCTTTTCTGTGCTACCATCACAAACATAAATACTTGAACTTTACTCAATTCTAAGGGGACGACTTGAGACGTTAATTGGAACCAGCTTTTTAGTCATACGAGACTAAAATTGAGCCTCTCAGTAGCAAACACCAGCGGTCAGACATACTGGTCTGACAGTTCACTTTGAAATGGCCCGAGAAACTTTTTAGAGCGCGCGATATGATAAACTCTGACTTATCAGAAACAAAAACACATGGCTCTATCAGTAAGTGTAAAATGGGTCGCCACTATATACAGAAATACTTTATTCGACACAAAGTCAACCTCATCCTTTGCCGTCTGAGCCGTCGCGCATAAATCCTTCAGGAAACCTGAGCGTATTGAGGACCCAAGAGTGTTTAATTAGTTCTGCCAATAAATGTGGCACCAGATCACTGAGTTGACTGGAGTAGTGATAGACGTTGAGGGTCTTTTCCCATTAAAAAAAAAAAAAAAAAAAAAAAAAAAAAAAACTGTTAAAAATGTTGACCCTACTTTTTTGTTAAACTGGTATCTTGTATTGGAAAAAATGAGGCGTCTAACCTTAAAATGCTCAAGTAAAGACCTAACTTTATTTCTTGCTATTGTATACATACTTGTTTGTAAGAGGCCTTCCCAAAACCCCATTGTGAGATGGTTTTTTTTTTTTTTTTTTTTTTTGCCAACTCTGAGCCACAGAAGGCTTCAGGCCAGACTCAAGATTCACCAAAGAGAGATTTATTTATAGATTTATTAATCGATTATAGATAATTTATAGATGGGGTTAGAAGCACTTCGGCATCCAGGCAGAAGACCTGGATGCCTCCCTTTGGTTCTCCTTCCATCTTACAGATTATTTTTCTCACAATTCACAAAACTGCAACATTTACTGAGATGACTTCTGTGTTGCCTAGAAGCCAGGTATTTAATTTGTGTTGTTGTTTGACAGACTGGACTGCAGTGCCTGTGTGTGAAGCATTGTGTAACCCTGTCCAATATCGGCCTGCTGAATCTGTATTTGGACAAATGCCAGGGTATCTTTCTCTTAGAAACGGAGCTTTATTCTTATTGTTTGGGTTGGTACAAACAAGCAAACTTTCTGTTTGTTTGCACTGTTGCGTTGCTGCTTCATCATTGGTTGAGAGCGGCAGCAGACGATCGTCCCAATGATTTTTTTGCCATGCTGTTTGCAGAGAGCAAATACGGTGAAACGGGTTCATTTCCCAGCACTAAACGTCTTCTGTAACGACTGCAGTCCCAGAATTCCTACAGGCTGGAGTCTTTCTGTTTCTGCTTTGTTCCCAAACTAAAAGCAGAACTCTGGATTATAAACGCCAAGTGGCGCAGGTCGCATAAAACGCTTCCTTCCTGTGGAATCTAACGCCCGCGTAGCAAATGCTGACTCCAGCGATCAGTGTGCTGAACTCGTTCTACTTCCTGGCAACCCGTCGACCGCCTCGGCTTAATAACTTGCCCTTTATGTCCTAAATGAACACCTCACACAATTGTTTCAGTTCACCTCCTTCCCTCCACCTCCTCTTCCTCACTGCTTCCTGTCACATTTTGCAGTGAGGTGGCACTCTGAGCGAAGGTGGAAACCTCATGATCCCTTGACCCAGACGCGCTGAGGTCCAAGGCAGCGACAAAAGGCATCCGCATGGGCGTATAAGCTTACACCGGCACACGCTGACGCACGATCACGCCGTGCCTCTCACCCTGGGCTCCTTTGCTATTTTGACACATAGCATCCATCCACATAGAGTTGGTTCCAGACTGTCTGGCTCCTTACATCGCTTACTTTATCTGTGTAGCCTCTTTTATTGCAGTTACCCAGGCATTGCGTCTTTCTTTTGCCAAATATGTAATGGGTTGTATGGTATTTTTGCTCTGGATGCGATCATGACCAGAAGCTAAACCTCTCCCGCTCTTTTAAAGGAAAGGAGGTCAGTGCATCGTGAAGAATCATAAATGACTTATAAGTTTCCCATGCTACACCAACAGTAAGATGAGTCAAAGTAAAGTGGGATACACACAGACAGAAGCCAAAGAAAGTGCTTTATAAAACAAAAACTAAACAATGTCCATTTGTAATATTACTAATATACAAAACCTTACAGTGTTTCACACTTGAAAAAGAGGAAAAGTTTAATACGCCTCTATAGCATCCCGTTCCTGCCTTTTGAGTCTTTTGATGAAAAGACGCAACTATAAAGCAAGAAGCAAACAGCAGAATGTGAGAAGTTGACTTAGGTGGGACGACCTTTGTGTTTGTTGCAGACACACAGAGGTTTGCATAACAATGTTATTCCTAGGAGGGCTCGTCAAAAGCTGCTCCAGACATCATTAGCGGAGCGAAGTCCTTGCAGATACATCATCACAGCATTTCTCCACCTGCGTTTTTTTTTTTTTTTTTGGAGAAGACTCATCGTTTCAGTGCGCAAACCCAACCGCAATGCTTCAGCCCACTGCAGCATTTATTTATTTCATCCATCCTTGCCCTCAAAACTTCACTCTCTCCCCCTCCAACCCTCCTGCTTTCCCTCAAAGAATCAGAAAATGATGCTGGGAGTTCCCCAGGAGCCCGCAACATCAATCTCTTAACTGATTATCCTCGTCGTTTGCCGCTCCCGTCTCCCTGGACCCGAGGAGTTGGAGGAAAGTGATAATTGGAACAAACATGATTTCAGGGAATTACTGGGGGGGAAAACAAAAAGCTGCAACTCTTAGCTTTGTCTCATTCGAGGCAGAGGAGGGCTGCTTAGTGTTTCTACGAAGGACGCTTTAGTGTACTTAAAAGCAGATTAAAGTTTTGCTGATTATCACAGGAGGGGAAGAAAACCAGAACTCCACGATGCGTCGTTTCACTGTTACTGTGATCGGAAAGGAAAGTCTGCAAAAATGTACTCGGGTGTAAAACGGCAGAGACGCCTGCAAAACGGAGCAAGAGGGAAACTGGGACGGTGAACCTATCTTTCTGCTCCTCCATTTTATGATGTAAAGAAATCTGATTAAGAAACTGATCCAAAGGGAGCATAAACCTGTTCAGAGAGCACAACTTTAATAGTTTTTCATCTTATGGCTTGGAAAGCTGTCTTTTCATAACCTAATGTCTTATTGCATTGTCATCCGTCTGAATATTCAGAAATAATAGTAAAAAAAAAAAAAAGATGCAATCAAGTTACAGAGAAGAGAGCAATGTAACTGTTTCCTACTTTTCAAAGCCCTTTTGTTTGTCTGGGCTGTGACTGCCACGGTTTTTAGATTTTAATACACATTTGATTCAATGACAGGTTCGTTGAAGCGGGCAGGGGCTGTGAGAGGGGAGGGGGAACCCATTTCATCCTCTCTGCCTTTTATTGGACTCTTATCAGCACACACAAATCCAGATTCGTCTGAGTTATTGTGGTTGTCTGCAAACAGCCGTGGAGCTTGTTTACTCACATAAATATTTTCAGAGTCTGAGTCCCGCTCGCGCGCACACAGACACGCCCCACAAACAAAGCGCGGGGTCGTCAACCACAAACTGTGATATCATGTCCCTATTAGAGGCGATGATGTTTATCCAGGAGGTTAGAGAGGGAGGAAATATTGCCAGGGAAAATTCAGCATGGGCCGTCTGTGTCCGTGACGGAGAGGCTGAAGGGAGCGAGAGACCCCTGTGTCTGTGACACGGACACAGACGCAGGTAAATCCCTGCATGGCTGTGATGCCAAAGCTCTGATTGAGCCGGTTGTTTTCCTGGCTTCCTAAGAAGCATTTTCCAAATAAAAAATCGGAAGTGTTGCGTTTAGGCATTCTGCTTCCTCTGAATCAATACTTTGAACAATCAGGTTTTGGCTGAAATGAAAGCTCTAAATCTTCTTGGGTACGTCTCCGCCAGCTTTTCAAATTTATGGCCCTTTTCCACCAGCACCTGCCAGCGCAACTCGACTCAACTCTGTTTTTAACAGTTTGTGTCATTTTCTGTTGCAGCTGAGTACAGCTGGGCCGTCCCAGAGTCCAAAAAGTGATACGTACGCAACACAACAACGGCAAACGTTCTGCTCAGTGTGTCTTAAAAACTCCAGATATGTTCGGTCGCTGTAATGAGTTTTTACAAATGTTGGATCAGATTACTGTAATGAACGCACCTGGCCAATCAGTAGCTGACTGTCTTGTGGCATTACATTTTAAGCCTGAATGAACGTTTAAAACCCCTGCAAAGTAGTTAATTTTTTTTTAAAAAGGGGGCCTGTACCATGTAACCATTACTAGAGGAAAACACTTAAGAGCTAGTAGAGATGAGCAGGAGCTAGCACGAAAGGATAAATCAGAGGCTAACAAGTTCATAGGCTCTGTATGCTTTTGCAAGTCACTGTGGAGTGTCAGAATGTACTAAGTCGGTGTGTACAAAGTGCGTTTCTTCCAGTCTCAGCCTGGATGACATGAACATCCAGGAGATGTGTACACCTAAAAGTGTACACATTTCCTTTGTAAATGTTTTTCTTGTGTTATAAAAGATGACAATGATTATCTCTAATAATCATTGTCAGTCTCAGGTTCTAGTCTCTAGAGCCTGAGACTGACAATTAGTCTCAGGCTCTAATTGGTAGAACTTTGGTCAGTTTAGAAATGATAAACATCTCATTCAAAGTTCTACATTTCAACATTTTATGTTGTTTTAACCTTTGTTGAAGCTGATCACTTTTTCATACTCTACATTTGGATAACTGTATTTAATTGCTTCGCCGAAGTGATCCACTCTTACCTGCTCCCTGTTTTCCAGACAGCTGTCCCCATCCACCATGCAATATTCATTTCTCAGCCTCCACAGTTTCTCCTTGCTCTCTCTCCAACTTTCCTCTCATTTGTCCCAGTCACTTTTCCTTCTTTTCCCAAAACCACCAAATTATTCTTCTCTTCTCTTTGGTCACTTGCTTCTTTTGCCTTTTCCTTCTTATTCACTCCCAATTTCTTTACATATCTCAACATATATTGTTTCCCGGTTTTCTTATCCCCCCTCAGTCTTCTCCTCATGTATATAGAGACATATATAGGACGTAAGAACTCTTGTGAATTTTTTGTCGAGCCATAGCATAGCTCCTCCTTGACAACTTAAGCTTATATTGATGATTTACACTCAAGTGAGCAACCAAAAAAGAAACCGAGGAAGATCCATCTTCCTCCATTGCTTCCCCCCCGCCCCCGAGACTCTCCTCTCTCATTCTCTCTCTCTCTCTCCAGCCTCTTTCCTCTTCTCTTTTACATTCCTTTTCCCATCCTCTTGTTGTTGCAGGAGTTTAAATTTGGTTTGTGTCTGAGTAAGGACGTGACTCGCCTGGGTAAGGACAAGCAGGCACTCCAGGTGATGCTGATAGACTATTAAGCCATAGAAACATTCTCGCAGACACTGAAACACTTGAAAGCACACGCAGACGTCTCCTCTCTCCGAAACACTCTGAGCGTCTGACAGACTGCTACACAGGCCACAAGCAGGTCTCAGGCTCTAATTGCCACAACTTTGGTCAGCTGCTGCACAACTGGAATAACATTTAGAAATGATAAACATCTCATTCAAAGTTCTACATTTCAACGTTTTATGTTGTTTTAAGTCTTATCTTTTAAATAACCAAAATGTACTACTCTGCAGGGAGTTTTTATTTTCCTTTTCCTGCTATTTGTGACCTGATTCATTGATTTCCACACAACTTACTATGTTGCATTTATGCTAAAACCCCATAATCTATTGAAAACCCTCTATACTCAGACACATGAAGCTTATTTTGTGAAATACTGAGTCCTGTCTTGTCTTTGAAATGTGCGTCTTACTGCTTTTGTGAAGTGTGTTTTTGCTCGGCTAATGGTTGGTTTTACTTAATGTTTGACTGTGTCAGGGCAAGGTACATTACATTTTCCTGACATTACTGTTTTGTTTGATTTATTTAAAAAAAATTGTTACCTTCCTAAGATAATGGCCCAAATCTTTTTTTCTTTTTTTTTTCTTCTTTTTTTTTGACAAAAGTGATTGTTTTTTTTCCAAATCAATGCTTCTGTTTTGCAAAAAAGATGATTTAGGCAAACAAAAAAATCACTAGGCAAAAAATTAGGCTGTTATTTTAGGAAGATGACGATATGTAAATAAATGTACCATCTTGGACTAAGGTTCACTGTTTTATGAATCTCTCCAATCAGTGGTCAATTAATCAAAAAGTAGGTGGCGCATCAGTCAGCTGGAGCCACTTCAGGCATTTAGCATGCAAAAGTGAGGGAATCTCAATCAGAACAGACAGAACTAGTGTATACTGCTATAATAACGATATTATCAGGTTGTTGCTTTGACATTTGAGTATAACTTGTGTATTCCATAGTAATGACAGATATGTGTAGTAACTTAGAGTTGGAGTTGAAGAATTTTCAACAAGTTTATTGTAGCCTGGTTTGGCTAACGATCAGAACATGCTACAGTATCAGATGTGCAGGGCAGTGATGCTACAGCGCTATTTAGTGTACTGAAGGCAGTGTCACTTCCTTCAATTCCTTGAGTATTGAAATGTAAGGCATATCTGAACAAGTGTGATATGTTATCAATTAAGCACACAATTTATGTATTGTTTAAAATGAAAGATTATGTGTTACTCCCAAATACTGTCTTGGCATTTGGAAGTATTAAGTTGAGCATTTGGTTCTCACCATCTCAGTCTTTCCCCTATTAGATTAGACTCTACTAAGGAAAAAGGATTGGTGTTTGATTATTACCAAATACCAATCAATGTGAATCTAGATGAATCAAAGGATAAGTGACTTGTAGGAAAATATTGTAAGTTTGTGTTATTTTCCACAAGATGATGCTTAGGAAACTGTTGAAGTCAGACATGTTTCATTGCAGGGCTTGTTGTTTTGACTTTAAAGCAGCTGGAAGCATGACAGGTTGGTTCTGTTTTTGCTGGAGGTAAGCAGCAATGTATTCATGGAAATATGAGTTGTTGCATAAAACAGAGCTTACATTGTGTCTGCAAACCTTGAATGTCAGCAGTATGCATTCTCATTCGTCTCGCTTCCCAATCCAATTGTCATAAAAAGGCCGTTGCATCCTCCAACACTGAATAAAAAATGTCAGATGTTCTTAATTTGCTTTTCATCCAAATGGATTATAACTTCTGCACCTAACAGATACAATAATTTAATCGGGGGCCCTAAAACCCGCTCCCATCAGGAGAAGGGACACTGGATGGAAACGTTACACGATGCATGACACGTTCTTGAATTGGCTACAAAAAGACACACTGGCTTTTTCTTTGGCAGTGATAGAACCACTGGGTCTGTGTTCGTATCCAGAAGTCAAAGGTTGCAGTAAAAAAGAAAAGACGGAACATCTTCGATGAACTTTGTGAAAGAAATTCATGGACGTTTCAGACAGTCCAGTTCATCAGCAGGTCTTTGCTACCGGTGCTTGACTCTTTCTACCAAAAAGGCACTGCGGGGCTCCTCTGGCCTTTGAGAACAAGAAAGAGGAAGAAGCCCCTTGCACCGGAAAAAACAGCTTGCTGCTAAGGGTCCCATTATGCTAATTGTTAGGATTCCGGCTTTTATGGACCAGACTTACGGTGGTGCCAGAGCAGACGCCTGTTGCGAGATGGCAAAGAATGAAGGAGGTAGTGACAGAAGGGTCAGTGAGGCACAAGCCTTTGTGCCTGTAGAGTATCTTTTTCCTCTCCCCTCCCTTCAATCATTTCATCGTGCCATTACATTTTGTGGCACAAAACTGACGGGTAGCAGTCCAAGATGGAGGCCAATGTCTCTCTTTGTCAACATCCAAATGAAGGCCAACCACCATGTGGGTATGCTAATGCGTGCTGCCCTGGGGCTGCTCATAGAGATGCCAATCTGTGGCTAGAGTTCACTGACTATGAGGTCTTACAATGAACTGAAGGGGTGACTGGAGGTCGAACAACTGCTGACAGACTTTTAAGAGGAGATGTTGGAATATCTCTTATCTCTCTTACATTATCATGGGAAAATAAAAGTTTCCATTGCTGTTGACACCATCATAAGAAAATCTAATGACGGCGCATGATTTGATCAATTGGAGAACATCTTTTAGCTTCGGTAACTTGTATTAGTCTTTTTTGCTGTTGTATGAGATTTTGGATCACACTTTCTTTACAATCTTACTTCAGTTCATTGAGGCTCTCTTGAGATTCTGCCTCAGGATTCCAATCAAACTGAGATCTGGACTTTGACTGGGACTCTGTAGATTTGATCTTATGTTTGGGATCATCGCTCTGTTGGTGAGCCACTTTGTTTCTAGCTTTTCATTGGCAGAGAGATCGCCTCCAATTTGAATCTAGAACACATTGGTGTACAGAGGAGTTCATGGTGTCATCACTCAGTGACTGGTGCTTAAGCCAAAATATTCACTCCTCCACCATGTTGCTTAATAGGTCATGTTTTTGTTTTAGGCAATGCACCGTTTTCTTATTTAATTTATTTAACCAAACGTGGCTCTATGAATTATGGTGAGACCTCTCTACGTTGGTTTCATTTGCCTACAGGACATTTGTCCAAAACTCTTTTTGTTCATTTTGATGCAGGTTTTTCAAGCAAAACTGTGCTGCTGTATTCTTCTAACAGTAAAGATGTTTCCTCCTGGCCATCCTTTGCAACAAGTATTTTTTTCTAAATGTCCTCTCATGATCTTTGGGTTTTTATCATTTCTCTGAACAATGTGTGCCATTACCTTATGGTGAATTTGGTAGGGCGTCCACACTCCTAGGAAGATAGGGTACTTACTGTCCTCAAGTAATCTCTTGAAAATGTTGGAAAATTATCTTCTTACCCTTCTCCGATTGTTGGGAAGTGAAAATTGAGTCTCCTGCAACTTTTAGATGTGTCCTACACACTTGAGTTAAATATGCCTCACTTGTCTGCAGCCAAGCTCTGCAGAGCTGATGAGCTAATATTGGAGCCAGGTGTGCTGAAGCAGAGAGATGGCTGAAAGTTGCAAGACACCGGGTACCTTAACATTGCGCTAACACACAACTCCAGATGAGAAACTACTAATATTCCTGCTTTTATATTGGTGGCCACACTTGCTAATGATCAGATATTGAACTGTATCACATTAAAAGCACCTGGCTGCTGCTTTACTTGTTAAATGCTCCGGAGGCAGGTAGGATGTACTTATTATTTTCCCATGATTGTAGTGAAACAGATTTTCACAGTGGTTCGCCACTACAGAAATTAGAGTAGTGGGAGCCGTGGGAAGGGAATTTGAAAGTCAATTAGATGTACTTCAGTGAGATTTACACCTAGCATTAACATGCATCTCCAATCAGGTCCTAATTATAGTCACAGCTGACATTAACAGGCATCTTTAGCATACAAATACTGTGCAGATTTCTAATTACCGTAGCTCATATTCTGGTGTCAGCTCACGTCACCTCTTTTGCTGATACTTCAGACGTCTTTGTCTCCACCTCCTCCGAGGATAACGCTGCGTTATGTAAAAAAGGATGCCACCGTAGACGCTGTTGCGTTCGTATTTTCTCCAAAAAATAAAAACGCAGCGAACCGCAGCTCATATTTACAGATTCTCTCTGTGTCCAATATTCTATGTGCTGTCCTACTCAAAGTAATTATCATGTAGTGCAAACTGACATGTCAGCTAACAACCGCCATCTGGTTCTGCTCCAAGCAGAATAAACAACAACATGAAAGCGCAGTTATTAGCTAACACCGAACGACTCGGAGTCGCCGCAGTGAAGGCCTCAGCGAACCTCGCCAATTTACTTGTTTTGTTTATGTGGTTCCACCGCTCACCTTTTTTTTCTTTTTTTTAATGAACCCGAGAGGGTCGAGAGCATTATTCCATCTCAGCCATGTTACTTTTTAATGATGTGCGATGTTTGGCCAATCACGGCACTGTGACTCCTGCCCCGAGAAAGTCTTCATTAGCTTCGCAGCGCTGTCCCATGTGCTGCGTGCGCTCGCATAAAGATGATCCGACATAAAAGAGGGGTTAGACCAGAAACTGGAGGCTTCCCCCATTGGAAGGATTTCATTTATTTATGTGGTCTTTGTCTGGTGGAGAATGTGGCCTTGTTGCCAGCATTCCTCTGGAAGCGCAGTTTTCTTTTGTCTTTTGATTCGTCTTCCTCCTAAAACTGTCCTCAGCAGTTTCCATCAAGTATTTGTGAAAACCTGCGGTCAGGTGTTTGCATCGCTGTGGAGGATTTCTGTTCCTCTCTTCCTGAATGTTTTAACTTGGCCACACTGGAAGGTTTTAAAGCATGAACACGTTTCATGCCATTTTGGAGCCTCTCCAATTTAAGACCAGACTTTGACTAGGCCTCTCCAGATTGCTTCTCAGCTTTAGATCATTGATTTTCTACATAAACTCAGCTGTGCATGAGTTCAAGATCACAAACTGATGGCTGGAAATTGTAGATAAGGATTTCTAGAATGCGTGGCTCCATCAGTTACGGCAAGTCGTTTGGGTCATGGAGCTGTAAAGCAGCCAAAGACAATCGTATTAAAAAAAATTACATTTTTCTCTCATCCGTCCTCATAATATTTTCCAGCCACTCCTGGGAAGTATCATCACTGCTCTGTTTTTTCTCCATTTGTAGACAAAGGCTCTAAATCATGACTTCTCCAGCAAACAGGTTCCAGAAGTTTATCTGTCCGAGAGCCAGCTTTTGTGAAAGATTGGAGACAATTTAACCCCTCAAGAACTATACTTAGCATAGTGCCATTGCTGTTTAATACAACAAATGGTGTGGATTCTTCACAGTCTTGAATTAAGCACAGCTTTCAATGCTAGATTTATGAACTGCAACTGGAAATATTGAAAGACTGCCCAGAAAAAAAACTGTCAGAAATAACAAAGTCATGAGTTGTGAGCATAGTGTAGACGCACTTTAAACTAAAACTTTACCACCTCTGATCCATATAGATAATAAAAAGTCACCTGTTGTTGTTCCAATGCTACGCCTAAATTTTGTCACTGTTAAAGTACTGTGGTGTCATTTGCTGCGTTTCTGTTGACCTTAAAATTGCACAGTTATATTTGCTTGATGGAAATACACTAATTCCAAAAAAACCTAATTTTTTGATAAAACATTTTGGCACAAGAATGAGGCAGTTTTTCTTTTATATATTGACAAAGTTTTGTGCACATTTGTAATGGAAACACAGCATGTTTTCCCTGCTTTGTGGAGGTGCCATGCTGGAAATGGGAGGTGTAAATAAACGGAGCGTCGGTGTGAATTCAAGACGGAACCTCTAGCTGGATGTAGGCAGACAGAATCGATGGACATCACTTTTTGACATGCCTCGCCAAGTGTTTGGTGTGTTTATGGATTTAGGTGTGCACACGGAGCTGTTTGCAGAGGCGTGTATCCGGTTTTGCTCGAATGCACTCGACTATGTGAGAGCAAAGCAGAAAGCCCTGAAGATTTGCGAATGTGAGGTGTTTGCCGCCAACCCCCTCCCTCCACCTGTTCTCCCTCGTGCGGGAGTACTGAATAGTCTTTGCTGTGTTTGCATACATACATTAATACGTTGCATGCACATCAATGAATCCATTGTTATTTACCATTCTGTCACAGTGGAATACATCGAGGCAGTAGCAGAGCCGCCTGAACCCAATTACTGCTGCAGCTCTTCACCAGGCATCGCTCAATCACTCCAACCAAACTTAGTTTCTAACCCAGTTTTCATGCTCTGGAGCACAACAAAAGCTCCTCATCTTCAGGACCCCGGCGCTAATTGAGCGTCGCCTCGATTTGCGGGAGTCGTCGTCGTTGTCGTCGTTTTCCGCTTTGGAGAAACAGCCTGCCGCTCCTCCCACTCTCGCCTCGTTTAAGGCTCTTTCTCCTACCATGTAACTCCATGTTTGTAACTCCATGGCTGTGTGGCCCATCTTTAGTTCCTCGGCGTGTTTGCGTGCACTGCTGTATATCAGAGCGCAGCAGGAGCTCCATAAGGAGGCCACAGCTGTGTGTGATGTGCCCCACCAACATACAAGTGTTGGAAATGGGCTCATGGGGCTGAGCTCGCAGGGAGCCGCCACTGATGCTGGCTACGCTTTAATGTTTTTATTTATGGCATAATTTTTGTAGCGTTTGCTTTCGGCATGTGGTGGAGACGTGGCTGCAGAATGCCAGCGGCTTATGTTTTATTATGATCAATATGTAATCAAAATATTACAGGAAATAACAGCTTGTAAAATAGGAATAACGGTTTTGAGCTGCTGCAAGATTAGCATCTTAACATGTAATCATAGGTAATCCAGTGTGGAAATCCAGGATTGTAGACATAAACCTCTGTGTAGATATATGGTTCTGTAACTCTTTGATGACTTCGACACAAAAAGCACAAGACTTGTTAGTGCCTGTTTCACCATGACGCTGCAAAGTCATTTTACACTTTCAGTCTCTATGGCAACTAAAAGCTCATCTTTGGTTGGTAGTTAGATGTCATTTTGTGTGGAGCAAACAGCGTATGCTGGAGTTATTACAGCCATTACAGTAAAAACAGCAGCCTGCCACTGCTGCAGCACAGTTATTTAGATCTGCTAGTGGAGTCACTGTAATATACAGTATATGATGAAACTGCACATAATGTTGGATTCATAAGATGAAATTATATATTTTTTTATCAGAGTAAAAAATTCAAAGGCCAGGCTGTAGTTGTGCAAGTATTTTTTTTTTATTATTGTTTAATTATAAAGTGGGCCTAATGCCAAAAAAAAAAAAGGATTGGAAACACTTCATTTTTGGTTTTGTGCAATTGAATAAGAATTTTATGAAACAAGTTTTTAAAAACTCTGTTCATTTATCCAGGTCCATTGGTTTTACTGTAGAAATGATCAAATGCTAAAACACTCTGAAATGGCCCTTTAGACCAGCAGTAGTAAGAATATATCAAGCACATGCTAACTTCACCACTGTTGGCTAACAGTTAGCTAGTCGCAGTGTTCTCAAAATGCACAGAAAGCTTCCCTGCCTTCTGTGCCAAAGGTCTTATTTTCTGCATTAAAAAGAATAATAGAACAGAGCTGGATGCTTCCTTCCTGCTGTTTATAACAGAATACTGTTGGCTAGCCCAACAAACAAAACTACTTCCTTTCTTACTTCAAAATAAGAGCCTCAAACGAAGATGCTACATTGAATCAAGCTTAAAGCAAAAACCTTCATAACCACATTTTCTAATAATAATAGCTTATATTGACTTTACTTTATAAAGTTATGCCGGCACACTACATCGCTAGACAGAATTCGCTTTTTAATATCTACACTTATGGCATATTGCACTTCCGATATACAGTGCTAATACAGTTTTTATTTCCCTAAAAATGTCACTTGCATGTACTCCAAACCGGAACTTGACGGAGGAAACGTCGTCATGTTTTCCGTCTGGCACAGAGCCGTAGATCACATCTGCCTCGCAGCTCATCTCCGTGTCCAGATTGTAATTCTGTCCTGCAACCTGGCAGCCGGCACCAACAACAACCACAGTTCACCGCAGCCAAGAATGCAAACTGGCAGAGGGCTGATCAGGACGAACCTGGGGTGGTGACATGAAGCCTTCGCAAATGATTAAAAACTTTGGCAGAGATATTTTATGACCCAATAAATAAATGATACACTTGGATTGGTTAGCCGTAGATAAAGATAGTGTTGGGTTGTTTTCACACTCGTTAGTTATTTTCAGGTGGTGTGGTTCACTTTCTAGACAGATTAGAGTTTGGTTAAAGCAGGCCAAACAGGGCTTTTGTGAATTCACAGACGGACTTTTCTCTTGGACTTTAGCTGCTTTCTCATTCTCTTTTAGTCTGGAGCATAAAACATCTCCAGAATTTGGCCAGGCAACATCTTTGGTGTATATTTTTTGTGTGTGTTATTGTTTCTTGAAGGCCTTACTTTGCTGTACAAAGACAGAACAATTTAGCAATGAAATTCCAAAGAAAAACCTTGAAAGGCTTTCAGAACACTTAGATAGAGGAACACTTAGAGATTTTGTGAACATCTTGTTTCTTTTAAGGAAGGCACAATGAAGATGGCTTAATGTTTGTACAGTGTGCTGTATGTAGACTGCGGGGAGGAACTGTGCATAAAGGACATGCTACTGTAAGAGTTCAACACGCCTGACTTGCTTTTCCTCAGACAGAATCTGCTCCTGAGATGAAATGTCTTTCAACAGGCCTGGCAGACTCCAGTCTGCTGAGTTTGCACCCAGTACGCCCAGAAATATGAGGCGAGTGCAGAATGTTGCTGAGTGGAGGGGTTTGCAGGCTCCCTTTTCTCCCGCTTTGCCCCTGAGCGAACCTTTTCATCTGATTCGTGTTTTTAGCACACGGTTACAACCGTGCTCCGACGTCTCCTGGTCTCGCTGCTTCGCTGAGAATCGTCCCGATACTCTCCGAGGAACGCTTGCACACCACCTTGAGTTTTTACAGGTCAAAATGACGGAGGTATGAAAATGAAGGCACTTCTCTTTTTTTCTTTTTGCTTGAAAAGATTGTGCCTTAAAGCTTTTAGGGAGTGCAGGCCTTTGAAAATGAGCTCAACATTTTTCAGACGGCACCTTCAGTTACTTTCGCCCGATCTGGCAGTTCCTCCCACACACATTCTGGTGGAGGGATCTTGAAGGGAAACGCCACGGGGAAGAAAACCACAGTTCGCGAGTGTTAACAACCGTGTTGCCGTGTCTGAATGCGCCAATCTTAGAGGGGAGCTGAGGCCGCGGCTCTCTGCAAATGATGGGTGTGAGATGTGGATTTAGATGAATTTAAGGACACAAGTTTAACTTTACGTTTCCGTTACCTCCCAAGCACAAAACTCATCCACTCCCCTCTGTTTTTTTTTATTGTTATTTTTTATTCTGCTATAATAAACAGTTCCAAAGGAGGAGCATCCACTTCCATACTTACACTAAGCTTTGTTTTATGACGGTAAATGTTCTCCGAGCTTGGCTGGTCTGTGTGTGTTTCTCCTACAAGGTTCCTATATAATGGTGCCCACATAAATAGAAGGGTTTTCATATAAAAGCTGGCCTCAGAACACATGAAAAAACACAGTTACATTCCATTTCATTTGAGCCTGGAGGCTTTGGAAGACAAATCTGAAATGTGCTGTGGTCGAGGATAAACAGGCTGTTGTATTTATGTAGGATTATTTTACTCACTACCTTCATATCTTCTAACTTTAGGCATGGTGAGGAGAAGTTTGGTTCGACTTTTATGTATAGCTAATCTGTAAAACTCATGCCCTTCATTTTGGGGTTTTGTTTTAGACTCCTTAACTCAAAGGTGACACATTTGACCGCTGCAACTTTTTACATAAGCATATTTGTAAAGATCATGTAAAGTAAGCTATGATTAATGTATTTTTGTTTTCCTTGTATCTTAATAAAAAAACACAATGCTTTTTTCCCCCCCAAGATAAGTTATCAAAATCAGATAACTTATTATCTGATTATAATTATAAGTTATCTGGGGGGATAACTTATTATCCCCCACAACACAGTTGTGGTGTTTTCTTCTATAAAACTTATCTTTCTTCTTGAGATTGGATTTTTTTTTTTTTGTCTGATTTTCAAATGTTTATTGCAAAGCTAACCCATCCTGAGATTGTGGTGGCAGTTGATTTTTCTCTTTTTTTTCAAGCCTCTCTGACCTGAGCTGTCGTTAATTATTGATATATTTTTAATTAGTAATTTACAACAAATTAAAAATGATTTGCAAGTGACAAATTTTCAGCAGAATTTGCGATTAGCAAGATTAGCATTGTTAGCAAGGTTAGCATTACTGGCTCACAATCTGTGTGCTAAAACAGTTTCCTCTGTCCATGTTAATGCATATTATGACATAGTTGGTGTTTGAACTAAAAATAAAAAATAGGCAGTGACAGCCATTTTTAAAAAGCGTCTTAAGTATTTTCAGATTTTCGCTATTCACAGGCGAATGTTTAGCTTTGTGTTGTTCCAAAAATATACAGTTTAATTTCTGGAAGTGGCAGCTAATTTCCAACGGCTAACTAGGCGTCTTTCAATAGTAGCGTCTTCCACACCAAAGAGTGTTGCAGTTAGCGCAATCTGGTTGTATTTAGCTATGGCGCGTCCACGGTTGAAATCTTAGGTTTCTGAGCTCAAATTTGTCCGATTCCTTTCACCACCTGATCGTATCGGTTTGTCTCTGCTTCCTTCAGGAAACTTGAACAGTTTAAGGGCTTGTTGTTCATTTGTCACCTCTGTATAATTGTACAGCTTTGTATTGCTCTGGCTCTTTGTGAAACACTGATGAGCCTATTTGTTTGAAGTAAAAAAAAAAAAAAAAAAAGAAGCCCTTTGATGGATGAATTTGATTTCAGTTTTTATTAGAAGCCTCTGCCTCCCTCCCTCGCTGCGCCTGCTCTGTCTAATAGCTGATAAATGTAATTAGGTTTCCATCAGAGAGAGGAATAATGATCCACTGTGGCTGGACGTCTTGTGTGTTAGTGAGATAAAACTCCCTCTCAAATACTCGGGATCAAACTTGAAAGTCGGATCAATAATCTCTCCTTGTGTTCTCCTGTAATGCTCGTGTGTTTTTCGGCGGTGCTGCTCTCGTGTTGCAAAGTGGAACATTTTCGACTATTCTTTCTGAAAGGAATGAATTCCTTCCAGCCATTTTCTGCCATGAGATTCTCTTCATGTTCGTATTTTTGAAGCTTTTACTGAAAACAAAACGCTTCGACCCGAATTTTCGGGCATTTGGAGGTGTTGTGCATCATGGCAACCACAAGCGTCTTTTCTCTCATTGAGCAGAAGGACTCTGAGATAACTTTTTGTAATGCGTTTGCTGGCTCCTCCACAAAGCCCATCTGCCTCTTTTGCCCTGCCAGCGGTTCCTACCAGTTTGTCCCTCTGTGTTCCCCTACAGGCTTCGAGCTGCTGTACCAGCCCGAAGTGGTGAGGCTCTACCTTTCTCTGCTGACGGAGAGCCAGAACTACAATACCCTGGAGGCGGCTGCAGGGGCTCTGCAGAACCTCAGCGCTGGACAGTGGACTGTAAGTCCTCGGGTTGGGAGTGGTACAAAGACAAGACGCCGTGTTCAAACTGACTTTTTGCTTAATTGCACACTTTCTGCAAACTTTGATGTTGGTCGTGGCCTTTCGGTGGCGAAACTTTTACAGCTGGAAGCACCAATTAGGGGTAAATGGCATCCCACTGCGCTTTAGCGGAGGACAGGGACGATAAAGCCCTAAATGCAGCAACGGAGCTGAGCTAAATGTTAAACTGGATGTGCGTTTTACCAAAAAGGTGACTGGTAGAGAGCTAGGAGACTAAGGACAAGATAAGTTAATGGACTTTGATCAAAGAAAAAAATAAATTCCCAGGGTTTCTGCACAGTCTGGAAAACAATGGAATATGGCTGAAGTATTTTCCAGGCCTAGCTAACTATTAGAAACCAAAATAAGGCATCCAAATCTTTTTCCTTCCTGTGCAATTTTGAGATGTCTACTTTGTATAATATCTGTCATAAATTAAGAGAGAACCTTCATGTTGAAGAACTCAAGAACTTAAAAGAACTGAAAAAACTGTTGAAATCCTGACATAAAAAATATGTAGGAACTTTGGATTTTTGTGAGGAAAGTGGAAATGAAATGTAACTTATTTCCCACCAAAGATAATTGTAGTGAAATTGGCAACTTTTGCACCAGCTGTAGGCGATATGAAATTAAAGTTGCATCACGATATTTTGTGGTGCTGTTGTGATGATGATTTTAGGTAACTGTATGGCTGCGACTGCATTACAGAGCAATAATAGCCCCACAAACACAAAAACTGCTCCTGAGAAACATTTAAAATTATAACCATTTATGAGTGTGATTTGTATCACTAAACTTCACACAGTATTTAATCATTTTTTTCAAATTTATTGATATTCATTCACACCATCATTGAACAAACTGTGGATAAAATACTAAAACTAACAATCCCAACAATGTGAACAGTTTTGGCAGAGGGTATCGCTACTTGGAATTTACAGTGACAACAATAAATCCAAATTCTCACCATAAGAAATTTATCATGATAAATAATAAACCATACAAAAAATCCCAAGTCCTACTTTGCAGGCCCAGTCTATGAAGAGGAAAACATAAAAAAAGAAAATGGTGCAATCTACCTCAGGACTTCCCATCTGGTTGAAGTGATGTGATTAGATAACAGCCGTAGCCCTCACTCATTCCCAGGGCTTTCTGCGCTGGATGAGGAGAGTGGCTCTCCAGCAGCAGTCAAGTAGTCTCTCCAATCAGAGCGGTTGTGGAGCCGCTGAGCAAGAGGCTGCAGTAAATTATCATTGTGGAAAGGCTGGCTGTCGAACGTTACGCTAGGCACCTCAGGCGAGAGCGGCCACCTGCGCGCCTCGGCAGACGGGTCGCAGTCAGCCCGCCGGGGCGTCAGCGCCGGACTGCCTCTCTTCAGCAGACTGCCTCTCTTCAGCAGACTGTCTCTCTTCAGCAGACTGCCTTCCTCCATCCTTCGCTTTGAGCTCCAAAAATTCCTCGAGTTCTCCAGGATTTGAACTTTATGTTCCTGTGGAATGTTCTCAGTTTTGACACAATTTGGTATTGACTTGCAGTTAAGATATACATTGGCTTCCTGTTGAATTAACCGCAATAATAGCTGTTTTGTTTTTTTGTTTTTTTTCCCTAATAGCACGTTGGAGTCTCTGACGCACTGTTGTTAACACAACACATCCTGACCCTTGAGAGAATATCAGAGATTTTCAACTACACTCATTCCCCGATTTTTTTTCTTTTTTTCCCCTCCTTTTCTCTCATGTTTTCCACAGCTCACTACTGCCACCTGGTGGCTCAGGCATTCCCATTCTCTGCCTAATTGCATCTCTTGGGGTAGCAAAGACCTCTTTTATGTCAGAGTTAATGTTTCATGCTACAAAAAACAAGAAGTAAAATCCAGTGATGTTTAAATTCAGACAAATTAAAGCGCGTGTCCGTTCAGAGCCCCGCTGCGCGGCGAGTTGAGCAGAAGGAGAAGCCAGACTGGCAGCTGCAGAGTGAGTGATGTGGAGTGTTTGTGTAAAGATTACACCCCCGATGTCTTCCAGTGGTCCAACTACATCCGAGCCACAGTGCGGAAGGAGAAAGGTCTCCCCATCCTGGTGGAGCTGCTGCGCTCCGACTCTGACAAGGTGGTCCGAGCCGTGGCCATCGCTCTGCGCAACCTTTCCATCGACCGACGCAACAAGGATCTAATAGGTATGGAGGATTTGTTGCGTCAGGTGCATTGAGACCGTGTGGGCGTATTCTCCTTCATGTTAAGATCGAAAGACCACGCTGGACACACCTTAAGATTTAATCATGATTTGGAATGAATTCGTCTTCACCGTTTTGCTTCAAAAACCCCTTCACCTCACAGGAAGTTACGCCATGCGGGACCTCGTCAGCAACCTGCCCAGCGGCCAGCAGCGACCGGCCAAGAACCTGGAGGAGGACACCGTGGTCGCCATCCTCAACACAATTCACGAGATCGTGACGGACAGCTCGGAAAACGCTCGCTCCCTCATCCAGGCCCAGGCCATCGAGAAGCTGGTCGCCATCAACAGGACCAGGTGAAGATTTACGAAATACTAAGCTGGGGACCGATCAGCGCAAAGCAGTGGAGAAGTGGGAGAACATTGAAAAGTGGGATATAGCAGCTTCCACAAATAAGAACCTATAAAGTTGCTGTGTGTTTATAGGACAATACTTTGCAGAAGTACTTCTGCAAAAGGCTAGCAAGAAGAACATGTTAGTCTTAATCACTCGTTTTTATCCCATAGTTTCTTAGTTTGATTTAAGTCTGGACTGTTGGATAGTTCTAACACATCAATGTGGCTCAAGATGCTATTTTATGTTTGAATAACTTTGGCTATAGCCTAACTCCTTTTAGCATGACTTGCACGCATTGATGGCCAGCGTTCCATCAGATCGTTTTTTTTTTGACGTGAAGATTAACCCCCAAAGATGAGCGCCTTTGTCGTCCATCGCTGTTGTTTGCAGATGTCGCTTTTTCGTCAGATTTACAAACATACCAGAAACATGCCAGCGTTTCCGCTTGGAACTTTCCTATGTGGGGAAAAAAAAAAAGGTTTAAATTGCATTAAACTTTTTAACACGTTAAAGCCTGTGGGGTTAATTATCAAAATGAATGTGTTAAAGTGCTAACGCTAACTATATTGTGTTGTTGTAAATGGAGCTCAGTGCACTTTTTCACTTTTTTATTTCTGTAAAAATGTTTCAAAACCATGCGTTGTTTTTTTGTCCACTTCATAATTATCCACTGATATGTGGGACCAAATGTAAGAGTGCAAATTCTTACCTAGCATTTCTTGTCTAGTTTCTAGTGCAAATAACAGTTTAAAATAAGACAAAACTAACTGACAAGCAACTTTTAAGAAAAATATAGGAGCTTGTTTTTAGCCAAAAATCACCAGCTCCACTGGCAGATTTTTTCACTTACGTTATGGGAAAAATGTCTTGTTACAAGTGGAACTAGTATCGCTTCTTTTAATCCATATTAAAGTATTATTGTCTTAAAACAGCCTTCTGTATCTTGCAAAAAGAAATTTCTTGAAAGTTGTGTTTGTTTTATTTCAAGCGCACTGAGATATTTACACTGGAAACTGGACATGAATACTTGAAAAGATTTCATGTGTTTGTATTGTGCAAGGCACAGACGATCACACTGAGCCAGACTCGGAGAGAGTGTGTTTATTTAAGCCAATCACGTAGGAGTTTGTGTATGAAAGAGACGTCAGATGCGTGATAATTCTAGCCGGGTCTTGAAAACTAGTTGCATCAGGAGCTTTTCATTAGCATTCATGGAGGATAACATAGCTCATCTCTAATAGTTAAGACTCTGCCTTTCACACTGTGGATAGTGTGAGCCTGCACACATTTCTACCTACCACAAATTATTTAACAGGCATTTACCTCTGGAGGCAAAGTTCTCGGTGGTGGAGCTTTGAATCTGCAGATTTCAGGCTGGTTCTGAACACTAGAGGACTGACCTACCCCACGATACCCTCTTCTTTTACCAGCCCTGCTCAAAGACCTAATATTGCGTTAGGACGTTTTGATCATATTGGCAGCTGCTAACCACAGTGAATACACATTGTTCTGTCTCGGAACAATAAAAGCTTGGGTTTCTGTTTGGCCTCCTGAGGTCAGCTTTCTTTGATGCGAGCCACCCTCCAAACCACTTTTTAATTAATACCGCTGGCTCAGAGGTAACTAATGAAAGGAAACGTGCCCTCATCTGGTTATGAATGAAAAACAAAAGCGGAGCCCGAAGCCAGGCGTGGAGGCAGAGCCTTTTGAATAAAGAGATTGATCGCAGCCGCACAGGATCCATCACAGCGACTGTCACCGTCAGGGGAGACAGGGGAGTTTCGATCGGCTTTCTTGCTCTTGTAATTCCTCATTTGTCCACTGCTTTTATTTGTCTCACCCTCAGCCAATCGGCTCGCGAAACAAAAGCGGCGTCGCACGTCCTGCAGACGGTGTGGAGCTACAAGGAGCTGAGGAACGCTTTGACTAAGGACGGTTGGAACAAGAGCCACTTCCAGGTACCCGACTTTACTTTGGCGCAAGTTTTACTTCCTGCTCTGCACTGGAAGAAAGTTAGCGGTTAGGTAGCAAAACTTAACCTAACGTGGGTAACGTAAATTTATATACATATGCTTTATACATCATTCAGGACTTCAATGATGTATAAAGTTATGACAGAAAATAGAGTTGCCCTATTTTTCATATCAGTCAATTGATACTTAAAAACAGAAAGGAAAAAATATCTACTTAGATGGCAGTCGTGGTTTTGGATCTAATAGAAATGAAGAGACTACACGGTACACGTCCCTGACCTTTAAATTGCAAATGGACTGAACTTAAAGAGCTTTATCTGATTTTTACTTGCACACAGTAGAAGTTGATGGAAGTGACTGTAATTTATACTTTTATCAACAAACATTTTGGGAGTTCTTAGTTTGGATCCAGCAAATCAGTAGGAAAAAATCTTTAAACTTCCAGTGTTTTATCTGCCAGTCACTGATCAGAGCCGATCTGGGGAAATCAAACCGGGATTGTGATGAATCTCTAACGCTCAGCATTAATAGAGCTGACTGTCACTATCATTGATGCCCACACCTGATTACAATCCTATCAACCAAGATCCTAAACCTAAAGAGTTATTTAGCAAAACATGACATTTTTAACACTTTATTTGCTCTCATCAATTCATAGAATAATTACTAGTATGTCCTTCAAAGCTAAAATCTGCATAAATTTGTTTAAAAAGCAGCATGACATTGCTTGCTTTGTCTCTTTTACTCAGCCCACTGTGACGGCCACACCTAAAGCTACCAAGAACGGCAAACCAGGTTATGATGACACCACTCTGCCACTGATGGAGAAGAACCAAGGTCTGTGTGTGTGTGTGTGTGCGTGTG
>NW_006800021.1:135634-250808 GCF_000485575.1 Poecilia formosa | reverse complement strand
AAAGGTAAGGTTTAGGCTGTAGAAATGAATGGAAGTCAATGGAAAGTCCCCACAAAGATAGCAAAACAAACGTGTGTGTGTGTGTGTGCGTGTGCGTGCGTGTGCATGCGTGCACTAGCTATACTACTTTGGATCATTTCTGACATGCTAACCTTCTGAAGACCGACGGGCTTCATGGGGACCAAAATCACGTTCTGGTATTGTAGACGACCTTGTTCAGAGTTAGGGGTCAGAGGTTTGGGTTAAAAGGTAAGGTGGAAATTAGGTTTTGGTTAAGGTTATGGACAGGTATAGACTAGTATTAGTTGGGCTGGGGGGAAATGTCTGTGTTACGTATAAAAGCAATTACTAAAATGAATGGAAGTCGATACAAAGTCTTAATGTGGGTAAGAAGGGGCTTCAGGTTGGTTTTAGTAGAAAGAATTGGAAATATTCTCGAGAAGAATGTACATTTTAAGGCCAAAATAGCTGATAATAGCTTTCTGCTATTATCAGAAAATCTTATTTGCTCACCGAAAAAATTAGTTTGTGCTTAACCACAATTACAAATTCAATCACATAGTAAAAGGACATTTTTAAGAAAGATTGAAAAGGTCTCATAAGAATCGTGTTTTAACTCCGTGCTTTGCTGAATATTGTAGGAGCCAAAATGCCATTGCAGTAATTTACTTCAGCTCAGTTAGTGGCAGCCCTGCCTGTAAATAAATAAAACATCTTTTTGACTGAAATGCCAGTAGCAAAGCAACAGATTACCATCCCACATTTTGGCAGCTTGCTGTTTTACTCTTTGCATCCATTCGGTGACACTCGCGTCTTCACACTCTCTGTTTGCATTCTTTGGTTTGTGGCCAAACATCATCACCCTGGAAAGCTCCAGCATTTTGCCTCTGCTGCTCTGTTTGTTTACATCTTTGCTCCAAATGGCACGAATTGTTTTCAGGCACCATTTGTCTGAGAGGTGTCGCATCACTGTGCACATTGTGCCACTGGTGACGGGACACTTTTAGAGAAGCTGGGTTTAGGTAAGAGCCAGGTTATACGATAGCCGTCAGACAAAAAGGGAACTGTCTTTCTACTAATTTTTCTCCAGCATCCGATACTTCCGGCATCGATACATTGTCCGATACTCGATACTGCAGCACCGTTAAGGCCTCAGGAACAGCGCGCTTTGATGAGTTTAGGAAAGGAATCTGTTTGCTGTGTTTTACATATGTTACAGTCACAGTTGAATACGTTTTGAGAAATCCGTCATACTATTACGACGATATCATTCTTCATTACAGTTCTACAAAAAGTAATCCTTCTGTTTCATAAACTTTGAGTTTTGCATGGAATGTGATAAAACCTAACGAGTGTTTCAGCTCTGCTCTCCCACACTCATCTAGCATTTTAGGACTCCAAAGTAAACCATATGACAGACAGATGGGGAGATGCATCAACCAAACTGGCTTCTCTTTCACCATAAACATCTTTGTTTTTTAACTGTCTTTAGCATCTTATAATAGCAATTGGTTAGCACGGCTAGTACGGTGAAAACAGCAGTCTGTGTGTTCCTGTAGAAAATATAACTCCTTACCTTCACGCTGTGACTACCTAAAGGTTGCTAACATTTCTGAATCTCCATGTTCCATAACAGAGGTTACTTTGTTTAGTGTGCTGACACGTCTTGGTATGTTGCATAAAACACAATTTCTCATTAAATCGTCTCGAACGTCTGTGTTCTTCCTCTGCTGTAAGCACTTTGCTAATCCTTAAAAAAAATATGCAACTTTGAGTCCCCTTTGCTCAGTAACGACTTCCAGATGGAAGCCCTCCATGGTTAGCAGATCCATTTTGTGGCACCTGGGTATGTCGTGTTAACGGATCATAAAAGAGATCAAATTTTTTGCCGTTCCGACATCGGTCCCTGGTGAGGGCTGATCAAACTGAAAGGCATCCGACTCGAGTCAACAGGTGATTCCTCAATCTGTCTCTAGAAATGGATTTTCCATAAACAACCTGGCGTGCACTCTGTTAGTTTTCAGTGTAAAAATGACTGGTGTAAAACAATTTGACAAACTATTGACTGTAACGCCAAAGTCCGACGACGGAAAATTGATTAGGGTTTGACCCAAAATAGCCCGAGTGTTTTCCGAACACAGACATACCATCCGTTTTGTGTTCAGCGGTCCATTACCTCAAACTGTGAGTGCGGACGCATGTGTAATCTTCTTGTTTATGTTGGAAAACCTTTCCAGTAAGTAAAGGGAAAAAAGCTTTGTCTCTGTGTCTTGGAAATCTTTAAACAAATGACACCAGTCGGAGGAATGAGCTGACCACGGTTCTCTGATCTCATCAGACGGCTACTCCACCATTGACCAGAGGGACAAGGACTGCAAATACAAAACAGACGACGGGTCGGCGGACCTGACAGAACGGGAACCATTAAAGGTACGCACAAGCCTCCTCTCGTCTCCAACAATGATATCGCACAGAAATATTGCCCCTTTTCCTCTGCCCATGTGTCTCTCCGTTCTTTCTACGGTGGTCCTCATTAGAAGCTCTTAATTCTATCGACTCTTCAAACAGGCTGGAAAGTCATCATCCTTGGTTAACGCTGCCACCGCAGCTCAGTGCTGCGGACGCCCTCAGATCTCTGAGACACCAGTTAATTGCCCGTAAGCTTTTGGAGTTCATAAAGCAATTAATCTGGGGCTGATTAAAAGAACCGCCAACAAGCACGCTGTCCTGGAGACGAGTCTTGTTACAGAAACGAGCGCGCCGGCGAACTGTCGAGAGGTCGTCTGCTGATTATGCAGCCGGAGCTTGTTTATTGTCGGGCAGAGCGAGAGGATTATGGCCGCGGAGGATGGCCGACATGTCGGATGACTTTCAAGTACTTTTTGGCTGTTTAGTTTTCATCTAGTTAAGTGTGTGATGGATGAGATTGGCCTTGTGGGAAAATGAAAAGTCTGCCTGCGTCAGTTCATCTTATACATAAATTAAGGTTCCTGTATTTACTTCTGAGGGAAGGTTTTAGGTAATTCTGAGTCGTATTAGAAGTTAGTTGCACGTGTTTACTGGAAAAAAAAACAAAAAATGAGCTATATATTTTCTTGGTGAGAGCTTATTGATGTTAATATATATGTTTTATGAGGTTTAGAAAGAAAGTGCATCCTTTTCCGTTCTGCCTGACCTCAGATGACTTATCTTACATGCGCTCTGGTGAAAAACTATCTACTTCCACCACAGTGGGTTTTGGATTTGATTATTAGTTAGATATGATGTTTACATTGATTGTTCACAACCTCACGGCATCATATCAAGGCTCGTCATCAGGCGTGCGCAGCTGCGTCTGTCTTCTCACAGACTTTGAAACTAGAATGGTGAGAAACTAGAGGCTTTTTCAGCAAAAACCAGTGATGTCACAGGTGCATACTTTACTGAAACTCAACTATGAGCTAAAAATAGCCTTAAAGCAAAATGAATGGTGGTGCAGTTGTCCTGTTGACCTTTTGCAACTGTGTCACCTAATCAATCTTAGGTTTTAATGATGCATTCAAACTGATTGCAGGATGGAATGATTGCGCAACCAATATCTGTGGTAATTTCCAATAATCCACCAGGATCAAGCTTGTACACAAAAGCTTCTATAAATATATGCACTTTAATTTGTGCTTTAACGCTCCTTTTCAAATAGTCACCAAAGAAATCAGGCATTTTTGTAGACATAAACGAGCGTCTGGCATAACTCTGCCATGTTTGAAATCTTGTCTAATGAAAAATAATAGACTGCATCGAAGCTGGTTGGTTTTATGGCACAAACCAGACTTTTAATAAATATTATCCACCTGCTTTATCAATGCTAATACCAGTTTTGATGTGGGGGGGCCTTAGCATGACACCCACACTGCCATGCTCAACAGTTGGGGTAGTGTTGAGCTTCACCTTGACTCCTGCAAACATTCTTCTTGTTACTGTGTCCAAACAGCTCCATATGCATCACTGACTATGTATATATACATATTTTTGTTTTACAGTTGGTAGAAAACTTTATTCCTCCTAAAGCTTAAACCAGTTTCTCCAAGATATTGCAAAGTTGTTTTTTTTTGTTTGTTTTTTTGTCATTGCTGTGGCGTAAAATTGCTTTACAGAGAAGCAATTTGTTCTTTGACTTGATCCTCGACCTGCTTTGAATTCAGCTTCTGTCTGTTGATTTGTATGTTTTGTTTTGCTGTTTTCTGATTTCTTCTCTCCAAAGCTCTCCTTCTGGCAGGAAACTAACTCTGATGCATGTCTGTTTTTAAGCCTTTATATAAAATGTACTGATCTCTTGTTTTTGTTTTTTTTTGTTTTTGTTTTTTTGCTTTTTGTTTTTCCTAACTCGCCCTCCCCATGGCGACAGAATGACACAAATAGGAAACACTATATCAGGAGTAACAGGCCTGCAGTCAGTCTGGTGGACGCTTGTGATGTTAAACCTCAGCCTGTTGACTCCTGGGTATAAGTGCATGCATGGTAGGTCCCTGAAAAATCAAAAGTACAAACTAAAGCACTACGCTGCACCTTCTAGATTTGATCCTTACACCATTTTCATCCCACCAAGTTCATGATTTCATTTCTTTTTTCCCCCTTTCCTCACCTCTCACTGCAACATGTAGAATATTTTATTTTGTCTTTGATCAGCTAGCTTAAACATCCTTCTGCACTGCTCACTGAAAACAGACTCCAGATCAGCTGACACTCAACTTTTATGAGACCCATTAAGCAACAGCAATCCCTGAATCAGTTCAAAATGATCAGATCCAGTGACATAGAAAGGCTAAAAAGCTGGTTCTGTTGTGGAGACGACTGGAACATCTGCAGATTATTGTGCAGAGAAGGATTCTTGAGAAAAAAATCAAGAAAATTCGTCTAGACAAAGCTTAGCATCCTCTTCATGAGACTGCTAGACAACAATAGTACTTGTGTTTCCATTCACCTTTAAATTGCACAAATTGGAATTCTGAAAATAAATTTGCTTAATGGGAACCCTTGCAATTTTGAAAAAACTTTATTCAGTAAAATGGTTTGTGCACCAACATGACGTGGTTTTCTGGCTAATCTAAAATAATTTATTTGGGAAAACTATTTTTTTTCGCATCACACGAGTCATTTGATCAACAACCGGATGTTACTACTGGGGGAAAAGACGAAGAAGACAACAGGAAGTGGTACAAGTATGATGGAGAAGGATGTTTTCTTAATGACTTATTGTGTGAACAAACTTGTAGTTAAATTTACGTGTAATTTTAACTGCATTTGTTATTTTACGGAAACTCCTCGATTGCGAAATTGTGTTTATTATAACTTTTTTAGGCGTAAAAGTTTATTCTCATAGTATTATAACTTTATTCTCATGAATTTATGACTTATCCAAATTTTTTTATTTGTATCACCCAAATATCTTATAAGCTAGCGTTATTCAAAAACAGAAATAGTCGAACAGACACTAAATTCATCCAATCAAATGCGGCTTTTGAGATGACATTCTCATCCAATCGCGTCGCTCTTCAGTTTGTTCATCCATTCAGACACAGTCCTTGAGAAACGCCGTGTTTGTTTTGGTCACTCGTCCAGTCAGAAACATCGGCTTCTTCTTCTCCTACATCGCAAAGCCTGCAGCGCATTACGGCCAACATTGGTCTTGTAAATACTCCAGCAGACCTCTCTTCTCTGTTTCACTCACCAAGCATTGACAGAGTTTGGTCTCTGTCTACAATTGGACTCCGCCTCCCTCATTGAAATGTACGCCCAGCGTCTCGCTCTCCCGACGGCCTCTGCTGAACCGGCGATAGAGAGAGGGGAGTCATTCTTCTTCTTCTTCTTTCTGTAGAGATCCTCCAGGGCACTCGGGTGGCTCTTAATGAAAGTCTCCTGGGAGAACCATCCAGATATGTGCAGGAAGCCCTGCCTGTCTGCAAAAAAAAAGAAAAATCAAAGTGGTACAAAATGAGTTTCTCAAGGTTGCCAGCTGATCAGGGTTTGACCTCTGCTTTTCTCGTTGTTTCATCAGCAGCGTGCCTCTCCTCCTGCCTCCTCATCCTGATTTCCATCCTCTTATCAGCCGTCATTCATTCAGTTCTTTGTTCCCATACATTGTGCTGTCATAGTAGCTCACACAGTAAAGTCACTTGTTTGTTTTTATATTTTGTTCCTCTTCTTAGAAAAAAAAAAAAAGAAAGGTAAGTTGTGTTTTCGCAGGATTTCATCCAGAACATGAAGCATCTGTTCAGCCATCTTTGGCTCTCATCTGCACTGCCAAGGCCGAATCAATAACAGTGATGACTTTTAAAGGGCTTATATCAACATTTCAGTAATAATGGGGCTTTCATCTTGCTCTAGTTATATTAATTTCAATGAGTAAAATAGAGAACAATTTGGAGGGGGGAAATGGGAAACGATGTCAGCGGAGAATTTGGTTGAAAGTTGCAACAAGTTGATGTGATCAGTTCTTTAGTTGGATATAGGAATTCAAAATCCAAAACAGGAGCTCGCATTTTATTTTTGATCTCAGTTGAAACACTACGCTGTATTCAGTTTCATACTGTTCAACAATGTGAAAGCAAGAGAAGTGAACAAATATTGAATATAAAGTCAACGTAGATTTTTTTTTTCCTTTTGGTTGAAGTCTCTTTACTGTAATTGAACCCTGGGTATATATATGGCCATATATTTGGCCATATATATGGCCATATATTTGGCCATATATATGGCCAAATATATGTTTGGCCATATATATGGCCAAACATATATATGTTTGGCCATATATATGGCCAAACATATATATGGCCATATATGTTTGGCCATATTTGTTATGGCCAAACAAATATGGCCATAACAGAGACTACCCAGTAGCAGTCCATAGAAGAAGAGCAGCTGTTGTCACTGCGCATTTATGGCTCATCAGAAAGACTAAATATGTCACTAAATTATATTAGACAGACTGGGGCAGTCTGGAGAATCTGTTGGGAAAGTAATAGAGCTCACTCCTTTTTCTTTGTACTACATCGCAACCATTCAACATATTAAGATCTTTTTTTGTCAAGAAAACAGTCTCAAGTGCTCACTGCAACACAAAATATGATGATATCTGCCCTTTAAGTAATCTGAGTTACTGTGGCATATATGCGTCATTATCCACACAATATAAATGAAGCGGCCTGGATTTATTTTGGAAGGAAACTCTCATTTTCTTGTTCTTTCTTGTTCTAATATTTGTTTTCCTTTCTCCGTGTGCTTCAGGCTTAAGACAGCAAATAGTGCGACATCCCCAGCTACAAGAGGATCTCTCATATCACCACTGCCATTTCACGGGAGCTCATTTTTGGAGAGGGACTTTGTACAGAGAAGAGGATTTCAAACAAATATGGCCATAACAGAGACTACCCAGTAGCAGTCGAATTTTTCAGAAGATGAAAAAAAATAAGATATATATATATAAAAGTGTAATGACACTTCTTACTCTGTCATATCTACATTCCTCGACATCATGTGAATTTTCCAGTGTGGACTCTTGCTCTGAGAGTAAATTTCGATGGAGGCCGATGGGGGCGCTACAGGAAGAAGAGGAAAAGTAAAGAGGAACAGAGGGAAAAGGAACGTGTAATGAAAGGATACGGGAAAAGGACGCTCCTTTTTTCTTCTTTTTCTTTTTGGTGTGGTTAAGGGAGTTTTGGAGAATATAGATTTGTTTGATTTTGGTACGTCGTTGTGATCAGAGTTGGGGAAAGAGAGCAGAGAGAAACAAAAGGAGACAACCGAGCCTGAGAGGAGCCATAGCATTGTAGAGGAAAAGAGTAAAGAGTCTGTCCTCATGAACTAAAATAATAAGAAAAAATAATCCATCTGGGTTCACTGTGTTTTGTTTTGTTTTGTTTTTTTTGTTTTTTTGCTTTTTTTTAATACAAAAAGAACAACCCCCCCAAAAAACAGGATTGCTTTTACTTCAGAATTGTGCATCAGGTGATCGGTGTCCATGTTTTGTAGTCAAGAACCTGCAAGTTGGGATCTGGGGAGAAGAGAAGTGACATTCTGAGCAAGACTGGAGTTTCATCCTCCACACGGAAAGCTCAAACGGTTCCAAAACCAAATTGGAGGAGAGTCTCTTTCGTCCTGTTCGAGCTTCACGGCTTCGCTCACGCAGCCGCCATTTCCCGTGTGACACTCTCAGGTTGCGTAGCGGTGCGACGCGTTTCCTGGCCGGTTGCTGTTCCGTCAGTGTTGTGTATCAGAGAGGATTCAAGGCATTATGTTTATAAATGGATCTGTGTTTCTGAGGAGAAGCAGACTGTAAAAAAACAAACAAAAAAAAGAAAACAGTAATAATAATGAGGATTTGTCTAAAATCATTTATGTTGGATTTTATATAACTGTATATTAGAGTCAGACAAACAGAAAACTTAAAAAAAAAAAAAAAAAAACAGGAAAAATTGTGATTAAGAAAATCAGATTTCTTACCTGTATATTAATATCACCTTGTTTGGAAAGCACATTTCATTTGATGAAGGCTCACTGTTGTTTGTAAACAAGAAATAACTCTCTTGCATAACTTAAACGTGTGTCAAAGCGTCGTCGAGCTGCACCGGCGATCACCTATTTATATTTTGTATTTGTGGGAAAAGGGTTACAGGAAGGAAAATGAATCTGGATCCATGTTCTGTGGCAGCTCCTGTGTCTTCAAAACAGGAACAAGAGATGATTTTTAATTTTTAGAAAAAGTATATATATATATATATATATCTATCTTCCTCATGCGTTTGTACGTGATTCGATTGCCACCAACTCACCTAATCTGCTGCATCTTAAAGGAAATGATCCAGTCGTGAGCATGAAGATGTTTATATTCTATTCTTTTCTTTTCCAAGTGCCAGTTTTCTTTTCGTCGTGGCGTCATTTGGATGTTACTTAATCCGCTCGTGCAGGAAGACGGCTGGAGACGAGAAGGACAGCGCTGTAAATTAAAGATGGGGTCTTATAGTATATATATATTTTTTACAGTCGAGATGCAGAATCGTTGTTGCCATTGCAGAGAAGTCGAACCCCATCTGGTTTCCATGCGTCTGTCACTCAAGGCGAACGGCATGTGCCTGCGTTCAAGTCCGAGTTGATTTTTGATTCCTTCTTTTCTTTTTTTTTTTGTTTGTGACGTATGTGACTTTGTAAAGCTTGCATATTTTACAGTGTTTACAAAGATGTACGTTGTGGTTTAAAAAAAAAAAAAATCAATGGAGTTTTAAAAAAAGAATCGTTCCTGTATGTTAAAACCCAGATTTATAGAAGGAAAAAAAAAAAAAAAGAAATGTCGTCATAACCCGAACAATCCCTCCTGTGTGTCGTCAGACGTGCGTGCTTTCATCGGACGAAGTCCCACGTCGACCGTCTCCTCCTTCTCGAATGCACTACCACAACCAAAGGATCGGGAGTTGTGCTCATCATTTCTAAAGTAATAAAGGGCTCTCGGTTGTGTGAATGTGCAGCCCGCCCCCAACAGTTGTACATTCGCAGAACGCAGAGCCACGCGACTGTGCCGTTTAAAACCCACGGACACAAGCACACACACACACACACGCACACAAACACGCGGAATCAAGACAAACCTACCTGTGTAGATACAACCGATTCAAGACCGTGAAACTAAAGTAACTGAGTAGCAGATGTGTTTGTACCCATCATGTGCCTTAATCTTTTCCATGCTAGATAAAGAGAACTGTGTTTTATATAACTCTCATTCCACAAATTCCCTTTCCTTCCCACAACCCCTAGTGTCAGACCCCCAACCCTCCCTGACCACCGCCATTCAGCTCATCAATCCATCCATCAATCCATCCATCCATCCATCCATCCATCCATCCAGGCCCCTCTACCCCAACTTCCACCTCACTGTCCCCCTCCTAAGTAGTTTAGACTGTTGGCGGGTTGCTGCCTTGATTTACATTGTAATATAAACTTTTAATGAGGTAGAGAGCATTTGACAAATGGGTTTGATTTCCTAGAGAAGTAAAGCCGTCGGAGCTTTCGTAGCGAGCAGGAGCGATGCCACAGTGACAGAATGTAATATGTTAATTTTACTAATACCCAGAGGCAAATATTACGCTTGTTAAACATAATGGAAAAATACTGGTTTGTAGAGTATAAATTTGGTGTGTTTTCAATAAATCATGCCTGGAAATTAAGGGTCATCTGGTTTTGTGTCTTATTTGCTTACAGTCCAAGCCAATCTCTCTGCACTTTAAAGGGCCAACATTGTGTAAAATTGACTTTTTAGATCTTAACGTCATCCTATGGTGTTATTCCTTCATCAAAAACAAACCTATAGCGATGCCTTCATTCTCTCATCCATGTTTGAGAAATCCCTTAATCTACCATGGCAACGATTCAGCTGTGCAAAACACCTGAGTGGATCTAGTGCCACCTTAGAGACGGTTTCCAAGCCTCTCCAGGACCTGCCTCACAGAGCAGCCCTCTTCCCATGACTCCCCAACTCTGCTCCTTCAGACTAACCAGCAGCAGCTAGCAAACACCTGGTGGAACTGCACATCTGCTGAGCTACTTCCCAGTGCAACGCTAGTAAAAACCTTAAAGGGTTAACAGAGGAGCGAGTTGTGATGACTTCCTGAAGGCGGAGTTTCAGAGCTAGTAGGAGAGAGGCCCAATTTCCAGGTGTAAAATTACAAAGTCAAATTTCTTTTAAGTCATGTTTGACATATACAACCTATTTATAACAAATAAAGGTAACATATTTGTTGTGAATATGCTGTGCCTGAAAAATACATACTGCCCCTTTAAAGTGGGGTAAAGTGTGTTTTCTTCCTCCTATGGTTTTTCCTCCACCACATTTTTTCAGGCAAGTCTCCTTGGGTGTCGAGAATGTGGTTTGATTTAGCCACGAATGCAAAACTACAGGCTCCATCAAGCAGTGGCGGTTTCCGATATTGGCGAAATGGGCAACCAACCAGGGTGGCATGAGCGAAAAGGTGGTTGACCCAGGGTGCCAAACAGGTTAGGACTATCCCTGCCACCAAGTGAGCAACTCAACAACAGAAAAAGTACATCAGACCTTTATGGAAGAGAGGCAAGAAGAAAGACACACTTAGTCTGGTTTGCAGTTTGTCCAGAGTGATGTAGACACAGAAAAAGGTGTTTTAGTAAAATGAGACCATAATCCTAAAAACAGCCCTAAAAATACAGCCAGGACTGTGCTGTACTATAATCTTAACTGTGCTGTTCTCATTTAGCTTTAAGGAGAACATCGTCATAATTAATAGTAATAAATGCCTGTCTCATACACAATGTGTTTCACAGTGAATTAAGCTACTGAAAAAAAAATGTTCCTTTGAAATTTATGGACCTGTAGTTGTGGTCAATGATTTGTGAATTCTAGATGTTTTGGCCTTCCTTTTAAGTTTTGTTAAAATCTGAAAGACAACTAGTGAATATACCGTGAACCTCCAGCAAACTTGTCACAAAAACGGTATGGTCTAGAAACCAACAGATCTCGTGTTACCCACAATCTAATACACTTACATACGACAAGGAATTGTTTTCATTTATGTAGAAATAACGAATTACTATTATTATTATTATTATTATTATTATTATTATTATTGAGAGACTGTTACACAACGAGATCTTAAACCTTTTTTCTTAGAGTAATTTATTCCAGGCAATTCTGTAGATACCTATATCCGGTTCGGGGTCCTTCTATAATAACATCATGGCTGCCCTCTGCACTGTTAGACACCGGTGGAAAAGATTGAAATGTCTGCAGATTTTCACCAGAAACCTTACAGGTAATGAAACTTCTATTAAATAGAAGCTCTCGTTTAGACTAAATAGACCCAGTCGATGTTTACGTAGGGACTCTTCCATTGTAAAATCCTTCGGGAGCTTAATGTAACTTCGCCTGCCTTTACGTAATAACCTTTTTTAAAACTAATATTTCTAAAATAGTGTTTTAAAAACCCAGTTTCCTAAGATACTAACCTGCTTAGTGCTTTAGGTTGGTGCAAACGTTGCATTACTTTACCGCCTGTCTGTATGCAAACCAGTAGTATTCTTATTAGCATATTTATTTGTCATTACCTTTATTGTCGTACAAGATTAGGTTATTTTATTTATTTATTTATTTATTTTTACTGTTAACATTTAAAAATTCTTAAAGTTTGGTGTCTGAGATTGTGGTCATATCTAATAGTGATATCGTGCTTTCTAAACTCTAAGAACTTGTCTGCATTTCCTTCATGTTGCATCTATTTATTTTTTTGTATAGACCAACATAAAGTAAAGCACATCTGTGAAGTTCAAGAAAAGGAATCTATGCTTCGTTTAGAAAAATGCTCCCGCAGCTCTTCCTTCATCTTACAAAAAAGCAGACAAAAAAAAAAAACTGAAAAAATAAACAATTATTAACGTACAAATAAACCTTGTAAATAACCCCGAAGTATAAAGTAAACCAAGAACAAATGTAATCAAAATACAAAGTAATAAAACTAAAGAATAAATAGCTGTAACAGTTATATTATTGTGAAGTAAATGTCATATTATGATTTGTCTACATTTTAAGAATGGCTTCACACTATCCAAATGTCTAGATAAAGTCCTTGTACATTATGTGTTAGATGCTTAAGATTCACAAGCTAAACTATGCAGTTGTCATTTTTATATGATGATTGAAACTTGATGTAATGTTTACTAAATAGGAATTAAATGTGGCTCAGTGCACACACGCCACACTTCCCAAACTTTCTACCACTATTGTGAAAGAAGTAATAAGTAAGAAGCACAGGTGATTTTTCTTCCACCTCTGTGTCATGTTTTACTTGTGCTGGCTTGTGGCATAAAGTTCCATTAAAATGTATTGATGCTTGCAGACGTAGCATGAGGAAAAATATGAAAAAGGTTCCCGTTATGTGACAGCTTCTGGTAGTTTATCATTCAGTATCATCTGACAGGGAGGTATGACTATGACTTGGTGGTTATTGGTGGAGGCTCTGGAGGCCTGGCCTGCTCCAAAGAAGGTAAGCTGTTGAGCACATTTTCTGAGGCATTCAATCATTTGTCAGATTTCTGATCTGATTTCCTGTCTAAATCTGTAAATCCACAGCGGCACAGCTGGGACAGAAAGTCGCCGTTCTAGATTATGTTGAACCGTCTGCCAAAGGTGAAATAAATTCTACACCATTTGCCCCCCCCCCACCAATATGGAGGGTTTGTTCTCTAAAATGTAGCCACTGCTTCTCCAAACAGGAACAAAATGGGGTCTTGGTGGCACGTGTGTCAACGTTGGCTGCATTCCTAAGAAGCTCATGCATCAGGCCGCTCTCCTTGGTACTGCAGTCAAAGATGCGAAGAAGTACGGCTGGCAGATGCCAGAGACACTCCGCCATGACTGGTGAGCCGAGTCTGACAGAAATGTTTTTTGTCTTGAATGATTTTTTTATTCTTCCATTACTTCTGTCCAACTAGTAGATGTTTACCAGGATAATTCAGAATCTATAAGGTGTTTTATTCACTGTTAGAGCGTGATTCTTAAATATCCTTCACTGTTGTTAGCTAATAGCACCATCTGGTGGTGTAAGTGGGGGGAAAAAAAACACTGCAGCATTATGTTAGTCTAACTATAATTTTTTTGTCTTCTTTTCATCTCAAATTTAAATTTTTTGTTGAATGGAAATTCAACATAGCATAATGTTTTATTACAATTTAAATTTCTCAAAAAAGCCACTGAGTCCAGTTGAAGATGTGTTTGATGTGAGGTGATGTCTTCATGTTTTCCAGGGCCATCATGGCGGAGGCAGTTCAGAATCATGTCAGATCTTTAAACTGGGGCCACAGAGTCCAGCTCCAAGACAGGTAAGTGACAGAGACTCTAAATTCCTTTCCATTGAACCCGTTGGCTTTTCTTTCACTGCTTAATTGAATTAAATTAGTCAACCAGCTGAAATAAGAGTTAATCACAGAATAAGACAACACATTTATGAGACGAGACGAAATGGCATGAAATAAGTCGGTTTATTGTCCCAAAATGTGGAAAACAATCTACCATAGATTAGAGATGAAAGATGTATCTAATTGTAGTTTTAATGCAGCAGGTTAAAATTTTAATGACGCAGGACTACTTGATGTTTTTTGAACTGCATGGACAGATTTTAGAAGTTTCCCATGTCTCTAATTTAGGATAAAAGAGGTGCATTCAAAATGTTTATTTTGTTCTGTGAGTGACATCACGTTGGCATAGAAGTTTTTGTAAAAACAAAAACAAACAAACAAAAAAAAAAAAAAACTGAATTTGTGATATTTAGATGCCAAAACTTTGAGATTGGACCCAGGCTGGAAGCTCTAAAGAAGAACAGATGACACTGATATAAATCCAGCTGGATGTTGAACTGGATGAATTAGACATGCCTTGACTTGTCAAAAATTCAGTTACTTTTTATCAGTCTTCTTTATTTTGCTGTTTTTTTTGTTGTTGTTGTTTTTTTTCTTTTTCTAAACAGCCTGCTTAGACTGAAAATAGCTGCTTCAGTCTAGTATCTATCTCCACACTAAGGTGTGGTGCGGTTAGCACACCTTGTTAGCGCTTAGCGATGGTTCTTTCATTGATCGTGTAACAGTTATGGGCTATGCAGCTAACTGCGGCTACAAGAGCAGCATCAGAAGATGGTTCTTTAAGGAGCCTGAGGTGTGAAATGAAGACATGAAGCAATGGTTTTAGTTTTTGGTGCATATATTAGTGATTTGGGAAAAGACAGAAAATAAAAAAACAGACATTTACAAATGCACAATGAGAGACAAATTAACTCAAAATAAATCAATTCCTTGATCATAGAGTTCTTGTCCTTTTTCCCTTAGCTCGCCATCCTTGGATTCAGACGAGGATCTGATCCATCATGAATAAAAAAAAAATAAAAAAAAGACCTAAAAGGCCAGAAAACCCATTAAGTGTTATATCAAACAATTATGTGCAAACATACAAATGCAATAAATATCAAATTCAAATGCAATTATTAAATGTCTAATAATTAAACTAAACATTTCAGTCAGGTTAAATTAACCATAATTTAAATAAACAAAGAATATCAATTGTATTTCAAACTAATCAATTTAAAGTTGAAAAGTTGAAATCAAAGTTCACTTTCAAAATCAAGAAAAATAAATTAACTCAAATACTCAAACAGAGTGAAGGAAAAAAAATATATTGTGCAATATCAATTAAAATGTAGCTACATTCTATTTTAATCATATCAATACAAGAAGTGCCAGAGCTTGCACAAAACCAGCAATCATGTTACCTTTGGGAAGAGAGTGGGGCGTACTAGGCTGTGATCAGCTGTTTCAATCCCGGTTACGGCTCGGGTAACAAACGCCGACAGTTCTAACAAAACAACGCTCCAATGAGCAATCGAGCAGAAATTTCATGCTAAACCAATAGTGTTATCCCACAAACAACTCACCAATAGATCAAATCTGTGGATGCAAAGATTTTGATGAATTGTCAGGAAGACGCCAACCAGCCAGCCACAATCACAGTGGAACAGGTGATGAAGTTCAACTGTGCGCTGGAGGCGGGGCTTTAAATAAGTTGGCAGGTTTCGGGCAAAACAGGAAGTGGGCCCGCAAAAATAAAAGTCTTGACTAATTGACTAAATGCAGGTTACAATCGGAAAATTGAGTTTCCAACTGATTTCCGATCAAACTGGAAACAGCCCGGTTCCTTTTCCCAGCTGATACTGGTGCATGTCTGTCATCCAGACCGACACTTCATACCAGAACCAGAACCAGAACCAAACACGGAGAAGCAGCATTCAACTTCTATGCACCACAAATCTGGAACAAACTTTAAATCGAGACTAAAACCCACCTGTTTAGAGTTGTTTATGAACCATAGTTAATATTCAACATGTATTGATGATTTTGATGACGTCGGCGCTCATCAAAATGCGACGTGTTTTTCATGCCTCCACCACGGGACGGCGTGCTTCTCGGGAACTTCGTGTTCACTTGTTGATTTCCTTTCAAGGAACTGCGATTATGTTTCTTCTTCCGATTTTGTCATCACTTGAGCTTCTTCAAGGCCGTACATGTGTGTGTTTCACACACACCTGCGGGGCTGCAGCCACATGTTGATGGAGTGGCTGCTGGAGGGCGAGCAGGCGGCAACCTCCTCCGTCCAATGAGATCCTTTACTTGGAATCAGCTTTTTGAGACTTCTTTTTTGTTAAAAATAAAACTGATATACTATATAGATATTTTTTTTTTCTTGCATGTCTCGTTAGCCTCACTTGTTCTTAACTCTTCAAAGTTTAATGAATTACTAGTGATATTTTTGTGTGTTTTGCAGGAAAGTCAAATATCTGAACCTCAAAGGCAGTCTGCTGGATGAACACACAGTGAGAGGTCTGAGCAAAGCAGGAAAGGAGGTGGGCTGTTTTTGTTTGTTTGGTTTTTTTGTTTGTTTTTTCACATAAAAACAGGAAAGGCTGCCCAATTATGGTACCAATTATTATTTTAGTAATATATTATTCTGTGGATTACTCCAATTCATCGGATAAAAAAAAACAAAAAAACATTGGCATGTTCTTCAGAGTCCAGCTTGCTCTGTGGTTTAAAAACCTAAGCTGTGTGAAAATGTGTGAGCTGCACCAATCCTGCATTTTAAACCCACCAACTCACACAGTATGTGATTAAAGCCCACGATAAGCTGAGCACTAAAATAAATGAGTTGCATCAAACTATCATCCTGAGTGAATTCTCATCTGAGTGAAGTCTTTGTTTTATTGGCTCAAGAAGATATTAATGTGACAGATTTCTCTGTTTGATAGGTATTTTTCTCGAACCTACATAAAAGAACCACAGACGACGTATATGAGTTTTCTGACCAAGCTTTTGCAAAAGAAGACTCAGCAAACTGCTCCTCCGAGCCGTTCACTGAGCGTTCTAAAGACCCTTGGTTACAGCTTGTCTTTTATTATCAAGCAAAAAGAGGGAGGATAGGGAAGAAAGACAGCAGAGACAAAATATTACTGCACACAGGCAGTTTCTAAGGTAGGGAGTATTCCGGTTGATGAGGAGGCACCTGTGGAAACATAATTTAAGGTCTGGGAAACAAACAGTTAACTGTTTCACATGAAGACAAACAAGCAGATGGGGCCTCCAGGTCAGTTTATACACACAGAAGGAAGAGAACACTTTAATAATCTATAGACTGAATGTTGATTAACTATTGATTAACATTAGACTGAATATGAACTAAAGTAATAACAAAATGATAATACCAAAAAATCTCTAACACTGTTGGTGCCACATTGAGATCAATGTTTTCTTTCTATGCACTTAAAATTGTGTATTTTTACTAAACTCTGCTTTTTTTGAATTCCCAAAGTTCATTTTAAAGAAATAAAGTGCTTCACGGCAGAGCTAAGGAGCTAAAAATATCTGCCGCTTTTCCCCCCCTCACAGCTTTTTAGCCTCTCTCTTCCTCTTCATAAGATCCTTCTTTGAAATAAAGCATGAACCAGAATCCCAGGATGCTCGTCTGCCTCCCCGTCTGCATTGTTTGACCGGTTTCACAGTTTTTCCGTCGCCGCCTTCCCACACAGCGCCGTAGAGACCGCTCAGTTTTATTTGACGTTTCCTCGCCGTTTCTGAATATGAACAAAAGCTATTACCTCACATTTCCCTCTCCTTTCCTGCAGACAGTCCTGACCGCCAAGAACATTGTGATCGCCACAGGTGGACGACCAAAGTACCCCACTCAGGTAAATAAACAAACTGTTCCTGTCGCCTGATGGACACTTTTCCAAAACATGACGCTTACAGGGTCTCCGTGCATCATTGGAACATCTTAAATTTATGTACCTGAAATTGAGACCTTTAAATAAAATTTTTAAAAATGTGAGTTGGCTTTAAATATGTTAATCTCTGGCCTTACATTTTGCTGCAGCAGGACTATTAGCTCTTGTTTCTTTACTTTTCCATCAAGCCAACATTTGAGTCGAGTTCGGACATTTTCATTGCGACTCAAGGCAGTTGAGGCTACCGCTAACCAGCTGCTAATATACCCTTGCTAACTGGCTAACATTTTTGCATCCATCATTGGTAAGTGTAGGTTTATTGCCAGTTGGCTGGACGACATTCTGTCGTAGAAGTGGTGGTTGAGGTGGTGAGGATGAACGCAGGCGGACCCAGGAGATAGTTGAAAAATGATGAATTTAATGATATTAATCCAAGTATGGAACAACTGACGGCACGAGGGAACAGGTAACAAATGACAAGGATCCATACACACGGGGTAATCAAGGGAATGAGACACACCTGGGAAACAATCAACGGGGAAGACGCAGAGACGGAGACACAGGGAGCAAACTGAAGACAAAAAACTCTAAAAATAAATACACAGAAACACGGATCATGACACCTTCGTCTTCACCATTGACTCACTTCTGTTGCCGACCCGTACCGTGTTACAATCTTTCTGTTCAAAAGAACCTTGGTACTACGACTATATAAAACATAAAAAAGTTATTTTGTACATTTGTCATGATACAGGTCTTAAATTTCATTCATAATGTCTCTTAAAAAGCCTTATGTTTGAGCTGATAAAAGCTGCCATAACCGTGTTTTAGAGGGAACTCTGTTCTTTCTCTTATATTAGTTTTATGGACAGTTTTATTTGTCGCTGCAGATCCCTGGAGCTGTGGAGCACGGCATCACCAGCGACGACGTCTTCTGGCTGAAGCAGTCCCCTGGAAAAACGTAAGCCTGCTTCTCTCAAGCCACTAAAGTAGCCTTAATTAACGGCCCGGCTTTGGAGTGCTGAGGAAAACCGACCATCTAACTGTGAGGTTTTCGACGTTCCCTTCGACCCCGCGGCACCTTTTTGCTCGCTGACGCTGCACGTCCCACTGTCGTGCAGCACCGTCATTCATCAGGGACGCGTGGTTTGTTTTTCTGCCTTCCTGTCAGCCTGTCTTCGCCTCATGATTCAGATTAGCTGCGTGCATCCTGACCTTTACAGAACAAGCCCTTTAATCCAGCCATTTAGCCGCTGTCATCGCCTGGTTAATTGGGCTTTCCCTGACGCTTCCTCTTGGCACGTCACGCGCACGGCGACTGGTGCCTGCGGGTTATCTGGGCTACGGAGGTTGTTTGCGACGTGACGAGAGCTAGAAGGAAATAAGCATATTGATATTTAAGCACTTTGTATATCCAATTTGTCCGTACCTGAGGACAAGGAAGCACAAAGCATTCTGATTGTTTTGTTTTTTTCTTCTTTTTGAAATTTGGCAGTTAAATAACTAGTCTTTAGTTTGTTTAATTGAGAATCTTCACTAATTTAATGATGCTTTTAGTCATTCAGCGTCTTTCACATGCATTATATTATGATTTTGTGAAATAGACCAACACAAAGTGGCAAATGATTGTGCAGAAGAAGGGAACTGCTTTGTCCACTTTTGTTTTTACAAATCAGAATTTGAAAGGTGGGGTACAGCTTTATATTCGGCCCCTTTAAACTCTGGTGCACCTTAATTAAATTTTTTTGTTGCAGCAGTTGATTCCCAACTCACCTGCCGCTGTAATTTAGTCTCAGTATAAATCCAGCTCTTCTGTGAATGCCTCACAGGTTCATTAGAGAATATTAGTGAACAAATCCTACAGGGGAACACGGTAGTGGCAGACTCATGCTGAGGGAATGCATTTCTTCAGTGCAAACTTCAGTGCATTTCTTCAGTGCAAACTGAGAAGCTGACCAGAGTTAAACATGTAGGGCTGGAAGAGAACCAGTTGGACGCAGGAAGACCCTAAACATGGAGCCATCGCTGAAATCAGAACATATTTATGTGACAGAAAAACTCAGTCAGCGTCTAAAACTGAGAATCTGTGGCAAGACTTGAATTTCACTGTTCACTCTCCTTCTAATCTGACTTGGATTGAGTTACTTTGAGCGAAGATGACAAAAAAGAATTGGAATACTGCATTTTCATGCCACACTTTTCAGATTTTTGTTTGAGAAATATTTTTAAATCCACATTTCGTTTTAGTTCAACTTTACGTTGACCTGTCAAAACAACAAATTCTGATGGGCGATAAATTATCCCAGATGTTTTCACGATAAATGATGATGTTGTTTTGGGACCGTTTTCAAGTAACATGATGGTAATGGCATAATAACGCAAGATCTTTGAATTCTCAAAGAACAATAAACTTTAAATTCTAAACTTTATTAACATTTGGAACATTGTAAATATCCACAATAAATAAGCAAACAACAACAGGAACGACAAATAAAATGAATTATGAAGACAGCAAATAAAATCATCTAGTTGAGACCAAAACATCAGAATGAAAAATTCTGTCATTCAGTCCAGAAAAATAATAAATCATGCAAATGGAAATGAGTTTGTTTTTAATTTATCATGCGATTAATTGATTTATTGCTTTTTGCGACAAACAGGTTAATCACAACTTTGTAATTACATAAAAATCCGATAAAAAAACCAAAACATAACTTTGCGAAATTAAGCTAACAAGACATGGAAAAGCCAAAGAGGGGCTGAGTGTTTAAAATACGATGAATTCCTAAACATCCGAGCATCACTGCAGCTTTCACTTAGTCAGGACGTTTCTGAGAGCACTTGAGCAGAGGAAGTGCTTTGATGTAAAAGCGTGGAGGTCAGGGCAGCGCTCTGCCCCCCCTGCAGGCAGAAGTGGCGCTGCTTGGCGGCGTTTCAGCAGCGGATCCTTCCAGAAACGATCTTCCAACTCTGAGGCAAAGCTCAAAACGAAGCTGTTTTGGTCTGTCAAGCCATCATCAGCTATGCAGGTGAGGTCCAGGGAGTTGTTTCTGCAGGCAGGATGGGTGTGTGAGGTTACAGGTGAGGGATGTGTGTCTAATGATCCCTCAAGCATTCACACACACACACACACACACACAGGTAAATGACAGATTTGGCTTTAGGCGCTGAGGTCCAGAATTGACTCCCTTCATCATGCCATCAGGAGAAAACACAAAGCGTGTGCCAGGAGGAAGTGGTTGTACCAGGAGGCTGCTGTAAGCAGCCCATTTGGTGGGAGAGACAAAAGTTAAAAAAATGACTAAGAACTGAAAGACTAAACATGTTTAATCTGTCCAGCACCAACCGGCTTGGTTTCAAACCCCAACCTTTAGCAGAAAATGCATGAAAGAATACGACACATGCTCATCAAATATCATAAAGTGAGTTATACAGTATAACCGAGTAAATGAGCTAAAAAATAAAAAGATAAAAAAAAACCCCAAAAAAAACAGCCAAACTGAAGAAACTTTCTCTGGGACAAATGAAATGGTTTCATTACCACACATTCCACTTTTTCTCTTTTTAAATAATGACTTTATTCCCCATTAACCTCCTTCTTTTTATTGTAACTCGACTGGTTGTTGAAACTACTGGATGTGGCTGATTTTGATGCAACTAGTCAGCAGGAAAACAAAGTCGCCTTTCACTTATTGCATTTTTTTCCTTTGACCTGGCAATCAAAGCAAAATATACAATCCCTGATTTCTTGTTATTATGTGCTTTTTAACACAAAGATCCACGTTTATTCACAGATCAGAACACAGAGAGCACAGGTATTAGTTTAGTTTTTAGACTGAGATCTGCGTATTTCACCATTTATGTGAATCTCACACCAGCAGGAGGAAAAACAAAAGCCTTTCGTTTGTGGGATAAAAATCGTTGACCTCATTCTGCCCTCAGACTGCAGCAACATTGTTGCTGCCCTCAGACTGCAGCAACAATGTCCTCCTCCTAACTTCGCAGGCAGATACACAAGAATATCATGTTGTGCCTATCAGTGATGGAGGCTGTTTGAAGAGCCGCCCAAGGCTGAGAAGCACCGATCCGAACAAACCTCCCTCAGTGAGGAGCAGTCTGGGAGGTTTTGGGTGACTTCAGGCCAACGTTGAACTCACTTTAATTCTCTCTTTTAGACAAATAAGTAAATAAATAATAAAAACAAGTTAACAAGAATCCTTGAATCCCAGGTTTGATTGCATCTTGTCCGTTACGTTTTGACAAACACCTGAACAAAAACAGGTACACATCCACCCTGCAGAGTATAAAAATCCATCACTAAGGGTGTGTGTCGCAGCTTTGCGGATGTATAAAACACAACGAACCACATTGAACCAGAGAAGGTGTGGGCTAGTGAGGCGTCTTCTCCGTGATGAAAGTTTCGGATCACGGTAAAGCTCTCTGCCTCGTCTTTTCTTAAGCCACTTCTCAATGCATCCTAATTGAAGCGGTGCTTTATGGGGAAGTGGAGGAAGGGCAGGGAGTCTGGTTTGCTGCGCTGAAAGCGACCGAGTGACAGACTTCACTTAGCGGGCCGACATGCGGGTTTAAGCCCTGAACATGACACACGTCGTCTGCGGGGATCAGCGGCGCTGATCTTACTGCCGGATTATAGCGGTGATTCACCCGGACCACACACGTGAACCTTTAGCGTTTTTCCCCCCGTCCTCCATTTTCTTCACGCCTCTGAGGTTAGGAAGCTTTGTAATTCATCACCTCTCTAATTCCAGGATCTGGAAGAAAACCTGTGCGAGTCGGGGTTATTGTTGTTTTCATGTGGCTAAAGTGCACCGAGGAGAAATGGAAATGTATCTTGTTGTGTTTGTAATTCTTTTGAGAGCTTCTTCGTCTTTGTGTTGCAGACTCGTGGTTGGAGCCAGCTGTATCCTTCATCTACCCAGGGGGAGGAAGAAGCTCTTGTGCTTGGCCTGCCAGACGTCAACAGACAAATCGTATAGATTTTGATGAATTAGCGACATAGGGCCGTAGACAAAGCGTTGTTATTTAGACGGGGTGCACTGATTGCATTTTTTTCTGGTCATAAAACGATCGTTCTCACCCCATGAGGGAAAATGTTCCCTTTATAAACCAATCACACCAAAGGTTGTAACCTTCTTCACCTGGCCTCCGGTAGCCTATCACAGCCTCACAGAGACGTTCCTCTGACAGGTCTTATTTCTGGTAGGCAGGTCAGAACGGAAGAATTGAAACAAGAGCAACCATGTTGTCACTCACCCATCACATTTAAAGGTGATCATTTTATTTTTTAAAAATGAAAAAAACGTAGTTACTGCTATCCTCAACTTGGCTGAACCCAGACGTTGCTCTGGAGTGTGCCGGCTTCCTCACAGGCATCGGCTTGGACACCACGGTGATGGTTCGTAGCGTCGCCCTCCGGGGTTTCGATCGGGTACGTCTCTCACAGTCTGCATGTTCTGAAGATCTGCAGTTTTGTTTGGGGGTTTTTTTTTGTCCGGTTTAAAAGCAGACATTTCACTTTGTGCAGCAAATGGCGGGTCTTGTGACGGATTACATGGAAGCTTATGGGACCAGGTTTGTTTGGGGGTCCGTTCCCCAGAGAGTGGACAGGCTCCCGTCGGGACCCCTCCAGGTGACGTGGAACGACAGCGAAACCGGCAGGGAGCACAAAGACACCTTCGACTCGGTGCTGTGGGCAGTGGGTGAGTCCTTCTGTTGGAGGCTTTTACTGAATCTGTTTGTGATTGAATGTTTTTACCCTTTCAACGCTGTTCCACAAGAACTGCTCATCTTAATGTTGACACATGTCTTTGTGGCATGATGATCCAAAACCAGTTTATAGATGACTTTTTTTTTTCCCACACATCCTTACACCGAAAGCTTTTTTATTAGTAACAGCTTTAAAGCTGCAGTATGTAACTTTTATTTTAAAAAACATTACATATATGTTGAAACTGTCACTATGTCGTGTCAGTATGATATGAAACAATCTGCTGCTTAAGAAAATCATCCCCACAGCATGATGCCTCCACCATCGTACTTCACTGGAGCAAGAAATCTACAGTCTTTGTAAGCTATAGAGGCATTTCTGCCCTCAGCTCAGCTAAATAAGTTATTTACAGCCAAAAATGTTACATTACATTTAAAAAAAAAGACAAAAAGTACTTTTTGACAGCTATCTGCTGTGGGGAATTTTTTTAAGAAGTTCCATTTTATTTCAATGTTTGGCTTTAAAATAAAGAAAGCCAAACATTCTTTATTTGGCTTATGAGATGTTGATATTTTTGTAAAAATATGTTTAAAAAGCACATGTTTTCAACCAAATGACAAGAAAACCTGAGCTAATAAACAGCTGAAAACGTTGGTGTCATTCTGTTGCGGACATTAAGTGAAAAATGAGAAACTGATAAAAAGCTGCATCTGTTTATATCTATATTGAAAAGTATTAGTTGGTTCTTTACCTTTTTAAGCAATGGTTATTAAGAGCCAATGTGATGCCATCATTTCGAAAGTTGTCGTTTTTAACCTGTGCAAATGTGGGAAAAAATGAAGAGGGCATGGATGCTTTCACAACGTGTTGTATCATTTCCCACTGATGTTACAATGAAACATTAGTGTGACTCTGTGGTCCCCTTCCACCAGCTCCTTTGTCATCCTTACAAAGTGCAGTGTCAGCGGGTACAGCGCGAATCGAGCGTGAAAACAAAGTAATAAAGCCAGAGTGATGGGAATAGGCAGGGGAAGTGTCGCTCGCTCACTGCAGGCTCCCCGGTTGGAGCGGGGCAGGACGGAGCAGGACGGAGCAGGATGCACCCAGGCACGGGTCACCGCGTTCCCCTCTTTGTTCTCGCTCTGCGCCTTCCTGCCCCGTGCCAGCTCCGCGGAAACCGGCCTCGCATCTGTCACTGCCCGCCGGGCCTGCGCCGCCTCTGCCCGCCGTCACCTGCGGCCGTCTTCCTCTTTCTCGCCTGTCCGTTTTCTGTTGTCCTGTCATTCCTCCTTTTTCCAGGCAGCAGAATGATTCACAGTGGAAGGGACGTCTGTCAGGTCTGTTTGTGTTGAACTAATTTAAAAGCAACACTTCCCGAAACTTGACCGGGAAGCTTTTATTTTATTTTAGAGCATGTGTGTAAGTCAGGGTGTAAGAGACAGTTCAGGTTTATGGCCCAAGCCCGACCCGAAACCGAAATTCTGTCTGGGTTGGGCTAGAATGCTTGATGCTTGATGAAACGTTGCTCTATGTGTTGTACAAGCTTGGTTATGAAAAGACCAACCCTTCTTTTTTTATTTTACACTGATTACAAATTAACCTGCGTCAACCATCTGTGCTGAACGGGACAAATTTGTATCATTCTTGAATTACAGTTGGGGGGGCCGCAAAAAATAAAAAAAAATCTGTCTATGGGTCAGAATGACCCTACTTCACACTTTGGACTCCCCTGCTCTAGAGTTTAGAACTTCAAAATAAGAGTCGTGTCTTAAGTATTATTTAATCAGTCAAATCAGTTCAGTTCATATTTGTATATTCCCAGATTGCATCATGTTAAACGTGATCTAATTTTGATAAGTGGAATACAGAGTAATATTTCAGCAGCTTTTAAGGGCTGTTTTTATCAGTAGATTGTGCTGCAATTTGGCTTGAAATGAAAACAAGTTTGACAGCCCTGCTTTAGGAGATATAAATAACTAATAGAATAGTTACCTTACATTTTCAGTAGACTGCCTACATCTCTAAATCCAGCAACTTCCATGAAAGATAAAATGGGACTTTTCAGGATGAAGCAGACCAGTCACAGTCAACATGCCCCCGCAGTCATTAAATGCCTCACTGATGCTAAAACCAGCTAACTTAGTAACCAGGCCGTTTTGGATTTCTTGCTTATAGTAGGTTCAATAATCATGAACCTATTTGTAGGTTCCAGATGATCAGACACACATTTTTCTGTTTTGTCTGTTGGACGCAAAAGTAGTTTTTCTTTTTTCCACTTTAAAGTTGTAAAAGCTCACAGACTTCGTCACAGCAGCTTCCTCTGACTTGCCACGACTCAGCAACATCCATATGAAGGTTTTTGTTCCCATACGGCTCGGTGAGAACCGGCAACAATGCGGCGTGCGCGTTTTTGATGTGCAGGAGTTGCGAGCACAAGGCCACTTCCCTTCGCTGTGGCCTCCATCGAGGAGCCAGACTGGGGTCCCGGGGCCCCTGTGGATCTATTAAAGGCCAGAGGGGAGCGGGGGACAGTATCACCACTGTCTACCACATCCTTCTCAATGGCTGCGCCTCCCTCCACCTTTCCCCCCGCTCCTTCCTGACCCCGCGGCCGCTCCCCGCCCGTCCAGGTGTGGCCACACAAACACGGCAGGAAACAGAACATTTCCAAGCTTTCCTGTCTGCGTAACGATGGTGGACACTTCAGTCTCCTCCCCCGCTGGCCTCTACCCCGCCAAAGGATGTCATTAAACACCATTTCCTTATTTTGAAAGGGTATTCACCTCTCTGTTTTATACAAGAGTCGACTTCCTAAAAAGATTAGGTTTGTGTAGAAGTTCCTAAAGCTTCCCAAATGGCCACTTGGGACTCGGTCCAGAACGCAGTCCGCCTCACAGTAACCGTACGCAATAAAACCCTGCCGGAACATCACTCTTTTTTTATGCTTTATTTAAGTTACACATTAGAAAATGTTTTTGACACATCGATGATTTCGTTTGCAAGAATGTCCTGGCACAGATGACGGCTGGAAAAAAAAAACAAAAAACGTTTCATGGTTGGTTCTGATCCAACAAACTGTGGAGAAAGAACCAACGGAGACTCGATACAAAACCGTGTTCAGAAGAAACCAGTCTTCATACAGTAAGGTGACTGCAGCTGCTACATTGTGTCGATGTCAGTAAATGCAACACCCGTTTACTGACTGTGCTGATAAAGTTTGGGCTGAATCTCAGCACCTTGTGTTAGACTGGATCAACAGCATTTATTAAGTTTTGTTTTCAATGAAAGACATACAGACGTGCATCACTGAAGCACAGCTTAATTCATAATATGACATAATTGGTGGTGTTCTAAATGGACACAGTGTTGACGCACTTCATTATCGGTGTACGTTGTCTTGTCCTGGTTCAGAACGATAGGCACTGAGGGAGCCATCTTCTCTGGACACCAGCAGGCGTCCTCAAACGCCAAACAACCAGCCAGCTGGCTACTGAAGTTCTGTCCAGTCTGACCCAGCTGGTCGTATTTATCTAAACCACTGAGTCGCAGCTGGTTTTCCACATATTCCTGTCCTCTTCAACGTTTTATACCTCAACAGTACCCAACTGTCTGTGGTCGTCTCTTATCTGTACCAGTGGGCTCCCGACTCATTTCTACCGGCTGACTGAATTTTCTGCAACGCTACTTTCCCGGTTCTTTCCAGGACTCCTCCCTTTCCCTTGATCCCGATTACAATCCATAGATGCTACAGTTTTTTCTCTGCAGCCTCTTATCACTTTGCCTCTTAAAATCTTTTTTGGCTTGAAATGAAACGCGTCGTCATCATCACGTCTTGTGGCGGTGCGCATGATCCGTTCCAGCCCAACAATAACAAGCTGCCGCCGCGCTGCTCTCCCTTTTGTCTGTGTTCATTAGTTTGATCAGATAAGCTTCCAGCTCTCGCAGACGTTTGTTGTGGCTGTTTAGCTTCCTCTTAATGTCACAACAGGCTTCGTTCCGATTGGCCAACTCGGCCGCTTGTGTGACTGCATCAGTAGCCGTGCCAAGTCTGAAGTCGGGACTTCGCTCTCACAAGGCCAGAGGTATAAAAGTACAGTCTGAGTCGCAACAATGGGATTGTGTGAAAGTGTTAAAGCCTTAATCACCAAAGTCTTACAGCTGGCACATTTTTATCAGCAACGCAGCCTAATAAATGCTATATTATGACCTTGTTATTACATTGACAGTCAGTTTTTGACTGACTTTTGACTGCAGTTGTCCCTGCTGTGGTCCTCCAGTCACAGGTATTTGGATTGAGGTGTTTCACTGATGCATTGGGGCTGCAGGTGCCACTAAATACATCCTGTATTAATTGGTGTGTTTTTCAGTAGCGTAATTTTCGGGGTGGGCGACATGGATGTAAAGTTTTATCACTATGTTTTGCGGTACTATTCTGATAACAATAAAAGCGAAAACAAGAACTATTTACTATAACTGTGACTGCATGGCACAGCAGTCAGAGCTCTTGAAAACCATATCAGTTTGTAATGCAAATTGTTTTTGTGGTGGTGGTTTTTTAATAGGAAATAAGCATCACAAAAAAAAAATATTTATATCGCTAAACTGAACACAGTAACTACACTTAATCATATTTTCTTTTTTTTCTTTTTTTACATATTTATTGACTGTCTCATTGAACAAACTGTGGAGAAATAGCAAATCCGACACTACTCATAATTTCAGGGGATTCCATTAAGTGGAATTTATCATGACAATAATGAGTCAAAATTCTTTTAAGAAATTTGTCACGATAAATGATAAATTATATGATAAATGCCCACTCCTATGTTGTCGTTGTGGTTTCTGTTGTTTTTTTTTCCCTGTTGCAGGGACTTCTGCAGTGTTGTCTTGTATTCTCTTTATCCTTCTTTCTCTTCTCATCTTGTGAAAGTAAACTTGTCATAGTTCTCCTTGGCACTCAGACAGCAACGCTGCTACACTGTTAGAGAGGACGCGCTCAAAAAAATCTCACCTCACAACATTTTTAAATTGTTTGTCGTTGCTCAGCGAAGCTTTAGAAAAATGCATTTTAATAACGAGCACATTTTTTAAAAAGATCTATAAACGTTAAATCCACATCAGTTCACCAACACCAGTGCAGTGAGAGGATGCCATTCATTGCAGTGTTTTATTCTTACAAGACAGGAAAATATTTACAAGTCCAGCCTTAGGGAATCAGTCCTGACTGGCCGACTTCCCCTCTCTCCTCTCTTTGTGTGTTCTGTCCCATTCACCCGCACACGTCGTAGAGAACCAGACAGTTCCCTGAAGCCCTCCCCTCACCCACCTCACCCGCCCAGGACTGAGAAGACTGGGGGTGGAGGTGGGGGGTCGACGTTGTTCTTCGGCTCCAGCCAGGAAGAGGGGTCTCGGGGGTTTGTTGTTTTTGCTGTCCGATAGCATCTACATGGGTTCCTTGGGCCCCGGCTGTTTATTATGCTGGCCAGACAGGTTGTGAGGAGCCGTGTTCGGGAGGGTGGAGCACATGCTCCGAGCTCCATCACCATGGAGACCTGCTGTCGACAGCATCCGTCAGTCATCTGCCCAGAAAGTGTCAGAATTTGCACCCCGGGACGACCGCGGGGTCTTTGGGATCCCAGCCAAGCCCCCTCCCCTCTCCTTCTGCTTCTCAGCTGGCCAGATGTTGCTTAATCACCGTCACTATCTCTTGTGATGTTTCAGAGCGTTAGGAATATCTTGTCGGGTCCACGTCTTTCTCTCGTTGCATATCTACAAGCCCAATTGCCAACACGGTCAATAGTTTGGTCAACGATTTAACAGACGGGCATAAAACCTTTTTAATCAAAGCACACAATCAAGATGAGAAAAAAATGTGTTTTTAACACTTTCCTCCTTCTGCTCTTGACATATTTCCACTTTTCCTGGTTCCTCCTCAGGAAGGGCTCCCGAAACCAAAACCCTTGGACTCGACAAGCTGGGCGTGCAGCTCAACCAAGAGACGGGGAAAATAGTCGTGGGCCCAGACGAATCCACCTCGGTGCCAAACGTCTATGCTTTCGGAGACATCGGCGAGGTAGGCCATCGTCGACAGGCGCCAGCCTGACAGCAGTCATGATGCCGATGACAATGAGGGGAGGAGGAGCACTCTATAATTACCACTCTTAATTCTGACGGGGAAAAAAATACACAAGATGCCATGACACGCCACACCCATCCAGAAAACTGGAAATAGTTCTCTTAGTTAAAGCTTTTGTGTCTCACTGTGTTATTAGTGCAGCAACATTAAAAACACAAACTTCAGTTTCATTCTATGGGAATTCTCCCTAACAGACCAACTAGAAGTTCAGCTGAATTGGAAAGCAGAAGGAAGAGGAAACTTATTTTCAAATAATTAAGTCAAAGGACTCCATGGTGATTGATGACAACGTGACTATCAGTCATGCACTCCATAAATCTGCCATTTATGAAACAGAAGAAGCATCATTGGCAGCTTGCCATGTAGGGAACGCAGCAAACCCGGAAGGAAAAAAAAAAATCTCTTTCCTGCTTGGAGAGTAATTTGTGTCGGGTAAAAATGAAAAACTAATATGGCACTTCAAGTGGAGCACACCGTCCCCACTAGGAAACGTGGTGGTGGCAGCATCATGTTTAGAAGATGTTTGCTTTCAACAGGAGCAGGAAAACAATCAGAAATCAGAGGTTCACCTTTCAGCAGGACAACACTCTTAAACATAAAGCTTGAGCTACTGAAATGTTTTATCCCGTCGAAGTCCGGAGACAAATATCATGAAACACACCTGACCGACGTGTTTGTATAAAAGGAGTGGAGAATATTTTCAATCTGTAGATGTGCCACGAAAAGGAGTGCTGTTGTTTTAATTTAGGCAATAAAATGTTAACATTCTTATTTAAAAAGGAATTTAAATATTTGGATTTTTAACATTTTTTTTATATTGTATAAAAAAGGCTTAAGTGTCTGGAATAAAAATCTGCAGTGTGTGCCATTTATTTTATCTGATTAATTATCAGAATAATTGATTGAATTATAGATTACTAAAATAATCATTAGTCGCAGCCTTAAACATTGCAGTAAAATACATCGATGTTTTCTGTTTCCATGTCAGAAAACAGAAAAAGGCTGTGAAGACTTTTAACTTCTTAAAGCATTTAGTGTCCAGTCAGTCTGAAAACTTGATCATCTTTCCAAACGTTTGTTGAAGCCTTTAGTTTTGGCTTCATTTTAATCATTTCTTACCAGTTTCATGCTGACATGCAGAGTATTTTGCTGTATACAAACATGCAGGTGAAATGTTTAGGCTAGCTGTGATAGCTTTACTTGATATGTTTTACCAATCAAAACTAGCTGGGAAAAAGCCACTTAACCTCCTTCTGGGAGCACATTTAAAAACAGTTAAATGTTCAAATTTTCACAATATCTTGGCACAGTGTAAGGAAAAAAATGAAATTAGAAGGAATTTTGGTTAAAATAAGAGCTGAAAGCTGGATGAACAAAGCTCATCATCACTTGTGTAGAAACTCATAAGTTGTTGTCTTGTGAGAGTTTTTTTTTTTCTCACCTGGAATAACTTTAATAATGTGATTGTAGAAGCTCTGGAGCTGGCACTGTTATTACAAGTCAAACCTGCTGCATGTCAGCGTTGTTTTTTCTACCACGACCAACTGGGAGCTTCCTTCCTGCCTCCCAGGTCTCATGACACACACACACACACACACACACACACGCACACACACACCCCTACACACATTCTCTGAGCCGCTGTGATTGACGGCTAGCTTTGATGAGTGCTTCTCTCCAATCTGTCTTCCAGCTTTTTCCCAACAGCAAAGGCGTTTTTTCCCCTCTTCAGGTAAAAACTGGTAGAATAGTATTTTTATTTATTTATTTATTTTATTTTGGTAATCTTCCATGCAATATGGTGACGCATTCTAACCGACTTGCAAACAGCGGTTGGAATGCCGCAGCGCGCCGCCGTATACGTGCGGAGGCGCTGGAGATGTTTGCTGATAACAGGATGTGTTGCTGATTTAACAAGTTGAAGTCGTGTCTTTAAAACTGCCCTGCAGCACTGCTGTTTCCTGAACGCCACAGTTGGTTGTGCGTCTCCATGGCTACGTGTTTGTCTGTTGGCAAGCAGCCAAAACAATAAAGAAAAACACACACAGGGAAAGATTTTCCAAATAATTTCACCCCTTTGAATTAATAAGCAGTTACTGAAATGATTGTTTACATCGTTTTATGCATCAAATGTTGTATGTTTTTTTTTTTTTTTTTAAATTACTAATGATCACAGTGTCATGTTCCTGGAACATTTCCACACTTTATCACGTATCATCCACGGAGCTCAGCGCATTTTACTTGGATTTTTATCTTGATACGGCAACATAAAAACGGTGAATGATTGTGAAGTAGCAAGAAAACTTTGCATGTTTTTCAAAATCCAACCTGAAGATGAGGCTGTCTATGTCCAGTCTCCTTTACTCTGACACTCCAATAATAAAAATCAGGAGGAGGAAAGTCAAAGGAAGATTTTCTCACAGGAGAAAACTCTGCAAATATGTGGGAGAGATTTCAAACCAAAACCTTTTGAAATTCTGCAGAAAGAATTCCAGTATCATTTTCAGAGACTCCACTGACCTTGTGTGACCGAGCATCCGCTGTTTATATGAAGGAAAATAGGCTAAAACATTCCAGTGCCTGGATGTGCAAAACTGGTCAAGAAAAAGAACTGGTTCTACAAAAAACCCGACTCAGATTCTTCAGCTGGAATAATTTAGAAACCCTATTGCATTTTGTCTCATCTTTGTCTGCTGATAACATTTGGCACTATAAGACGCTTTTTTTTTTTTTTTCATCGTTTGGCTGGTCCTTCTTTATGTATTTGTTTTTTTTCTTCTCTTTGTGACACGTTTTTTGACTGATGTGTTAAATGCTCCTTCATACTGATGGACATGAATCAAGGAGTAAACATTAGCGAGGCCAGCAGAGCACTGACAGCAGAGTGTCAGATTTCCAAGCCAAGGTCAACAGATTCTGTGAGTCGGTTTAAAATCAGGCAGCTGAACACAAAGTGTCACCTGATCATGTTCTCAACATGAACAAAGTCCCACTCAGGTTGATCATTTCTAAGAAAGAAAAAAAAAGAAACCTATACATTTTCTTTAGTTTGTTTTTTTCCCTCTACCTGACATATTTTTTAACTGATTAGACTTATGGTCCAGAAAATCTTAACAAAACTCACAGAGGATATTAAAATTTAACAAAATCAACGTTATTGCATTTCTGACGGGCAAACTAAAATGAACCTTTTGAGACTCCATAGTTGCTATAGTCACACATGTATTACAAGCCATTTTCTGTGGGTATGTTGAGTTAATGCAGAGTCTGGGATGATGAAGTTGTTGTCTTGTGAAAACTTTTGATGTATCATAGTTTTACCCTTTGCTAATGTATACATTATTAAAACTGCAGTGTGTAACCTTTATAAATAGTATAATTTTTACATATTTGTTAAAACTGCCATGTCGTGAGAATTTGAGGCAGATAGTCTGTGAAAAGCTCCATCTCCCCCATCTCCTCCCTGAGTTGCCATCTGAAAAAACATGCATCAAAAACAACCAATCAGAGCCAGGAGGAGGATCTTAGCACTGTCAATCAACCTTATGTACTGGTTTCTAAATGTGAGGAGAAACAACTTTACAGGAAAACTGTTTCTCCGCCGTCATCTGTGATCATGCATTGGTCTGTTGTTACTTTTCATTCATATGTTGAATGAAAAGTTTAATATAACAACAGATGAATTGGAGCAACTTCACATTTCTCTTTGCTTCAGGGTCGTCCAGAGCTGACACCTACTGCCATCAAGGCAGGAAAGCTCCTTGCCCACAGGCTCGCCGGCCAGAGCACCGACCTTATGAACTACGACAACGTAAGACACACACACACACACTCACACTCTCACACTAACAGTAATAAAAGCCTTCATCTCTCCGCACCTCAAGCGCGTGTGGCTTTTTACGTTTATCGTTTTCTGCCAATGTGAGGCTGTTATTTGGTTGGTCTCTCATCTGAGCCTCCCCTCCATCTAACTGCTAGTCTCTCTTTAGGATGATTCATGGCATAGTGTACCAGCATTTTCCACGACGGCGTCGTCCTGCGTTGTTCTCGGTATACGTACTCGTCTGTCAGCGGGTTGCAGTGAAGGTTTTATTACAGCGCCTGTGTTCAAAACAGATTAAAGGCTTGTTTTAGCTGCGTGTGTTGAAGTATTTGTCTTAAAATTCATCTTCACATATAAATATTTTAAGCAAAGGAGCATTTCTGTCGTTATCGAAATGAACATGGGCAGTCTCCACCTGCACGCGACGCTTTGGCAGTTTTGTAATTAGACGCTGCGTGGGATTTTCCCGAAAGAAATGAGCGGGGCCGTTTTGGCAAAGTGTAAACGTTCCCAATTGTGTTTGTGTGTGACAGGTGGCCACCACCGTGTTCACCCCTCTGGAGTACGGCTGCGTCGGCCTGTCAGAGGAGGAGGCCGAGAGGAGACGTGGGAAAGACGGGATAGAGGTGGGATCAGTCATTCTCATCCCGCCCTGGTCTGGAGCGTTAAATAATGGAATTTTTTTTTCTTTTTTTACCAGAGTTATTTAATAATAACACCATAAAAAAACTTCAATGCATAAAACATAAAAGCCTCAAAATTTTAAATAGTCTGAAATATACATATAAACATCCTTCCTAAGTGTTTAAACACCCTTAGCAAGCTGTGAGATCCGGCTTTTCAGCATGTTTCATTCATTTTAAATAAAAATCAACTTCCATTATAAAAAACATAATGTTGCTCTCCAGAGTCGGCTTGGATCATTTCACCATTGAAACACAAACAATTGGAGGCAGAACTTTATTATTCCCACAACCACTTCTGGCAATAAAATGGCCACTTAGCATGATGCTACCACGTTGGTTGAAGGTGCCATAGTTAAGTTAGTAAGTAAGTAAACTCTACTTATATGGCACATTTTACAGGTCAGAAACCACAAACGGCTTTGGAAAATATAAGACATAGAAGATAAAACAGAAGGACTAATTTGTCTTGTCCTTATTGACTGACAGGTCAGTCTTTCTCTTGTCTGATGCTAAGACGTTTTCCAGAGGGCATTTGGCAGCGGCCACGTTCAGTTGACCTTGAAGTAGTTGATCTGTTGGTTTAATGGTCTTTCTTTGTTGCCATCCTTATATTCCAGGTTATACCTGCTTAACACACACAGGTGACATTGGTGTTCCAGTAACTTCCATTTTATTGAACCTTGGTCACCACTAAGACTACACCCCGACTTTATGTCTTCTGACCTGGACAGTTTGGGTCAGATGAGGTCCAAGAGGGCACTGCTGAAAATGTTTACAGTTATGGGAAGAATAAAAATAATCTTTTATAGTCAGACAGCATCTCTCTGTGTGTGTCTTTCCTCTCTGTCTCTCCTTTTCTTTATTTTCTCCTTCTTACTTGCTTCCCATTCTCCCACTGGATCTCTGGCTGGCCCACTTCATTTCAGATCAATCAGAAGAAACATGTCAGCAAAAATTAAAAGCTAATTTAAGACCATTTCAGCCAGGAGATGAATACTTTGGGTCTTATCTTTATGCCTGCCCATTGTAGAAATATTTGCCATAACTTCATTGGGGAACTTTTACATTTTTATGTTTTAAATTCAGCACAAAGGAATNGGTGGGGGGTCGACGTTGTTCTTTGGCTCCAGCCAGGAAGAGGGGTCTCGGGGGTTTGTTGTTTTTGCTGTCCGATAGCATCTACATGGGTTCCTCGGGCCCCGGCTGTTTATTATGCTGGCCAGACAGGTTGTGAGGAGCCGTGTTCGGGAGGGTGGAGCACATGCTCCGAGCTCCATCACCATGGAGACCTGCTGTCGACAGCATCCATCAGTCATCTGCCCAGAAAGTGTCAGAATTTGCACCCCGGGACGTCCGTGGGTCTTTGGGATCCCAACCGAGCCCCCTCCCCTCTCCTTCTGCTTCTCAGCTGGCCAGATGTTGCTTAATCACCGTCACTATCTCTTGTGATGTTTCAGAGCGTTAGGAATATCTTGTCGGGTCCACGTCTTTCTCTCGTTGCATATCTACAAGCCCAATTGCCAACACGGTCAATAGTTTGGTCAACGATTTAACAGACGGGCATAAAACCTTTTTAATCAAAGTGCACAATCAAGATGAGAAAAAAATGTGTTTTTAACACTTTCCTCCTTCTGCTCTTGACATATTTCCACTTTTCCTGGTTCCTCCTCAGGAAGGGCTCCCGAAACCAAAACCCTTGGACTCGACAAGCTGGGCGTGCAGCTCAACCAAGAGACGGGGAAAATAGTCGTGGGCCCAGACGAATCCACCTCGGTGCCAAACGTCTATGCTTTCGGAGACATCGGCGAGGTAGGCCATCGTCGGCAGGCGCCAGCCTGACAGCAGTCATGATGCCGATGACAATGAGGAGAGGAGGAGCACTCTATAATTACCACTCTTAATTCTGACGGGGAAAAAAATACACAAGATGCCATGACACGCCACACCCATCCAGAAAACTGGAAATAGTTCTCTTAGTTAAAGCTTTTGTGTCTCACTGTGCTATTAGTGCAGCAACATTAAAAACACAAACTTCAGTTTCATTTTACGGGAATTCTCCCTAACAGACCAACTAGAAGTTCAGCTGAATTGGAAAGCAGAAGGAAGAGGAAACTTATTTTCAAATAATTAAGTCAAAGGACTCCATGGTGATTGATGACAACGTGACTATCAGTCATGCACTCCATAAATCTGCCATTTATGAAACAGAAGAAGCATCATTGGCAGCTTGCCATGTAGGGAACGCAGCAAACCCGGAAGGAAAAAAAAAAATCTCTTTCCTGCTTGGAGAGTAATTTGTGTCGGGTAAAAATGAAAAACTAATATGGCACTTCAAGTGGAGCACACCGTCCCCACTAGGAAACGTGGTGGTGGCAGCATCATGTTTAGAAGATGTTTGCTTTCAACAGGAGCAGGAAAACAATCAGAAATCAGAGGTTCACCTTTCAGCAGGACAACACTCTTAAACATAAAGCTTGAGCTACTGAAATGTTTTATCCCGTCGAAGTCCGGAGACAAATATCATGAAACACACCTGACCGACGTGTTTGTATAAAAGGAGTGGAGAATATTTTCAATCTGTAGATGTGCCACGAAAAGGAGTGCTGTTGTTTTAATTTAGGCAATAAAATGTTAACATTCTTATTTAAAAAGGAATTTAAATATTTGGATTTTTAACATTTTTCTTATATTGTATAAACAAGGCTTAAGTGTCTAAATTAAAAATCTGCAGAGTGTGCCATTTCTTTTTATCTGATTAATTATCAGAATAATTGATTGAATTATAGATTACTAAAATAATCATTAGTCGCAGCCTTAAACATTGCAGTAAAATACATGGATGTTTTCTGTTTCCATGTCAGAAAACAGAAAAAGGCTGTGAAGACTTTTAACTTCTTAAAGCATTTAGTGTCCAGTCAGTCTGAAAACTTGATCATCTTTCCAAACGTTTGTTGAAGCCTTTAGTTTTGGCTTCATTTTAATCATTTCTTACCAGTTTCATGCTGACATGCAGAGTATTTTGCTGTATACAAACATGCAGGTGAAATGTTTAGGCTAGCTGTGATAGCTTTACTTGATATGTTTTACCAATCAAAACTAGCTGGGAAAAAGCCACTTAACCTCCTTCTGGGAGCACATTTAAAAACAGTTAAATGTTCAAATTTTCACAATATCTTGGCACAGTGTAAGGAAAAAAATGAAATTAGAAGGAATTTTGGTTAAAATAAGAGCTGAAAGCTGGATGAACAAAGCTCATCATCACTTGTGTAGAAACTCATAAGTTGTTGTCTTGTGAGAGTTTTTTTTTTTCTCACCTGGAATAACTTTAATAATGTGATTGTAGAAGCTCTGGAGCTGGCACTGTTATTACAAGTCAAACCTGCTGCATGTCAGCGTTGTTTTTTCTACCACGACCAACTGGGAGCTTCCTTCCTGCCTCCCAGGTCTCATGACACACACACACACACACACACACACACGCACACACACACCCCTACACACATTCTCTGAGCCGCTGTGATTGACGGCTAGCTTTGATGAGTGCTTCTCTCCAATCTGTCTTCCAGCTTTTTCCCAACAGCAAAGGCGTTTTTTCCCCTCTTCAGGTAAAAACTGGTAGAATAGTATTTTTATTTATTTATTTATTTTATTTTGGTAATCTTCCATGCAATATGGTGACGCATTCTAACCGACTTGCAAACAGCGGTTGGAATGCCGCAGCGCGCCGCCGTATACGTGCGGAGGCGCTGGAGATGTTTGCTGATAACAGGATGTGTTGCTGATTTAACAAGTTGAAGTCGTGTCTTTAAAACTGCCCTGCAGCACTGCTGTTTCCTGAACGCCACAGTTGGTTGTGCGTCTCCATGGCTACGTGTTTGTCTGTTGGCAAGCAGCCAAAACAATAAAGAAAAACACACACAGGGAAAGATTTTCCAAATAATTTCACCCCTTTGAATTAATAAGCAGTTACTGAAATGATTGTTTACATCGTTTTATGCATCAAATGTTGTATGTTTTTTTTTTTTTTTTTAAATTACTAATGATCACAGTGTCATGTTCCTGGAACATTTCCACACTTTATCACGTATCATCCACGGAGCTCAGCGCATTTTACTTGGATTTTTATCTTGATACGGCAACATAAAAACGGTGAATGATTGTGAAGTAGCAAGAAAACTTTGCATGTTTTTCAAAATCCAACCTGAAGATGAGGCTGTCTATGTCCAGTCTCCTTTACTCTGACACTCCAATAATAAAAATCAGGAGGAGGAAAGTCAAAGGAAGATTTTCTCACAGGAGAAAACTCTGCAAATATGTGGGAGAGATTTCAAACCAAAACCTTTTGAAATTCTGCAGAAAGAATTCCAGTATCATTTTCAGAGACTCCACTGACCTTGTGTGACCGAGCATCCGCTGTTTATATGAAGGAAAATAGGCTAAAACATTCCAGTGCCTGGATGTGCAAAACTGGTCAAGAAAAAGAACTGGTTCTACAAAAAACCCGACTCAGATTCTTCAGCTGGAATAATTTAGAAACCCTATTGCATTTTGTCTCATCTTTGTCTGCTGATAACATTTGGCACTATAAGACGCTTTTTTTTTTTTTTTCATCGTTTGGCTGGTCCTTCTTTATGTATTTGTTTTTTTTCTTCTCTTTGTGACACGTTTTTTGACTGATGTGTTAAATGCTCCTTCATACTGATGGACATGAATCAAGGAGTAAACATTAGCGAGGCCAGCAGAGCACTGACAGCAGAGTGTCAGATTTCCAAGCCAAGGTCAACAGATTCTGTGAGTCGGTTTAAAATCAGGCAGCTGAACACAAAGTGTCACCTGATCATGTTCTCAACATGAACAAAGTCCCACTCAGGTTGATCATTTCTAAGAAAGAAAAAAAAAGAAACCTATACATTTTCTTTAGTTTGTTTTTTTCCCTCTACCTGACATATTTTTTAACTGATTAGACTTATGGTCCAGAAAATCTTAACAAAACTCACAGAGGATATTAAAATTTAACAAAATCAACGTTATTGCATTTCTGACGGGCAAACTAAAATGAACCTTTTGAGACTCCATAGTTGCTATAGTCACACATGTATTACAAGCCATTTTCTGTGGGTATGTTGAGTTAATGCAGAGTCTGGGATGATGAAGTTGTTGTCTTGTGAAAACTTTTGATGTATCATAGTTTTACCCTTTGCTAATGTATACATTATTAAAACTGCAGTGTGTAACCTTTATAAATAGTATAATTTTTACATATTTGTTAAAACTGCCATGTCGTGAGAATTTGAGGCAGATAGTCTGTGAAAAGCTCCATCTCCCCCATCTCCTCCCTGAGTTGCCATCTGAAAAAACATGCATCAAAAACAACCAATCAGAGCCAGGAGGAGGATCTTAGCACTGTCAATCAACCTTATGTACTGGTTTCTAAATGTGAGGAGAAACAACTTTACAGGAAAACTGTTTCTCCGCCGTCATCTGTGATCATGCATTGGTCTGTTGTTACTTTTCATTCATATGTTGAATGAAAAGTTTAATATAACAACAGATGAATTGGAGCAACTTCACATTTCTCTTTGCTTCAGGGTCGTCCAGAGCTGACACCTACTGCCATCAAGGCAGGAAAGCTCCTTGCCCACAGGCTCGCCGGCCAGAGCACCGACCTTATGAACTACGACAACGTAAGACACACACACACACACTCACACTCTCACACTAACAGTAATAAAAGCCTTCATCTCTCCGCACCTCAAGCGCGTGTGGCTTTTTACGTTTATCGTTTTCTGCCAATGTGAGGCTGTTATTTGGTTGGTCTCTCATCTGAGCCTCCCCTCCATCTAACTGCTAGTCTCTCTTTAGGATGATTCATAGCATAGTGTACCAGCATTTTCCACGACGGCGTCGTCCTGCGTCGTTCTCGGTATACGTACTCGTCTGTCAGCGGGTTGCAGTGAAGGTTTTATTACAGCGCCTGTGTTCAAAACAGATTAAAGGCTTGTTTTAGCTGCGTGTGTTGAAGTATTTGTCTTAAAATTCATCTTCACATATAAATATTTTAAGCAAAGGAGCATTTCTGTCGTTATCGAAATGAACATGGGCAGTCTCCACCTGCACGCGACGCTTTGGCAGTTTTGTAATTAGACGCTGCGTGGGATTTTCCCGAAAGAAATGAGCGGGGCCGTTTTGGCAAAGTGTAAACGTTCCCAATTGTGTTTGTGTGTGACAGGTGGCCACCACCGTGTTCACCCCTCTGGAGTACGGCTGCGTCGGCCTGTCAGAGGAGGAGGCCGAGAGGAGACGTGGGAAAGACGGGATAGAGGTGGGATCAGTCATTCTCATCCCGCCCTGGTCTGGAGCGTTAAATAATGGAATTTTTTTTTCTTTTTTTACCAGAGTTATTTAATAATAACACCATAAAAAAACTTCAATGCATAAAACATAAAAGCCTCAAAATTTTAAATAGTCTGAAATATACATATAAACATCCTTCCTAAGTGTTTAAACACCCTTAGCAAGCTGTGAGATCCGGCTTTTCAGCATGTTTCATTCATTTTAAATAAAAATCAACTTCCATTATAAAAAACATAATGTTGCTCTCCAGAGTCGGCTTGGATCATTTCACCATTGAAACACAAACAATTGGAGGCAGAACTTTATTATTCCCACAACCACTTCTGGCAATAAAATGGCCACTTAGCATGATGCTACCACGTTGGTTGAAGGTGCCATAGTTAAGTTGGTAAGTAAGTAAACTACTTATATGGCACATTTTACAGGTCAGAAACCACAAACGGCTTTGGAAAATATAAGACATAGAAGATAAAACAGAAGGACTAATTTGTCTTGTCCTTATTGACTGACAGGTCAGTCTTTCTCTTGTCTGATGCTAAGACGTTTTCCAGAGGGCATTTGGCAGCGGCCACGTTCAGTTGACCTTGAAGTAGTTGATCTGTTGGTTTAATGGTCTTTCTTTGTTGCCATCCTTATATTCCAGGTTATACCTGCTTAACGCACACAGGTGACATTGGTGTTCCAGTAACTTCCATTTTATTGAACCTTGGTCACCACTAAGAGTACAGCCTGACTTTATGTCTTCTGACCTGGACAGTTTGGGTCAGATGAGGTCCAAGAGGGCACTGCTGAAAATGTCTACACTTATGGGAAGAATAAAAATAATCTTTTATAGTCAGACAGCATCTCTCTGTGTGTGTCTTTCCTCTCTGTCTCTCCTTTTCTTTATTTTCTCCTTCTTACTTGCTTCCCATTCTCCCACTGGATCTCTGGCTGGCCCACTTCATTTCAGATCAATCAGAAGAAAGATGTCAGCAAAAATTAAAAGCTAATTTAAGACCATTTCAGCCAGGAGATGAATACTTTGGGTCTTATCTGTATGCCTGCCCATCGTAGAAATATTTGCCATAACTTCATTGGGGAACTTTTACATTTTTATGTTTTAAATTCAGCACAAAGGAATGTAGAATCTGGAAAAAATGTGAATTTTTACAAAACAAAAACTGTTAGAACACTGGCTTCAGTCACTCAACTTTGGGAGGAAAAATAGTTAAAATGCATCATAAAAAGCTTCAAATTAACATGATATTCAGGCCTCCTTCTACTTCTAAACAGAACCCTGTGATTCCAGCGTAAAAACCCACAGGAAGCTTGACCTGTTGTTGGATGAAATGGATAGGGTCTTTAGGGTCCAGTATATATTTTAATATACAAAAGAAAAAGAAAAAGAAAATCCGTGCGTATCTCATTTAAAAACAGCTGTACCATTATTGGAGAAATGGGGAACATAATCGAACAAGTCGATTATTCAGTTTTTGTAAATATTTGTATTTAATTTAGTTATTGTCATTGAAAGTACAATGCCCCCCCTCAACAACAGCTTTACAAACACTGACACGCACGCACATGCGCGCACACACACACACGCACGCACACACACACACACACACACACAGTACATTAGCGAGTGGCTCTTGAGTTTACCTGCCAGATGCTAGCAACACCTGCAGAGGGCTGACGATAAACGCGGACCCCTGCCCTTGAGTGACGGGCTAGCAGGAGGTCTGATTGAGGTGTGTGTGAGGTGACGACAGGCGCGCCGAGATCTGAGGAGGAGCCGCCCCCTCCCCAACCCGACAGCTGCACGGTCCTCTCAACTTGTGTCGGCACGTTCACTCGCAGAATCAAACTCTGTACGTCTCAGAGAGGACTGACGCACTGAGTGGGCTGTTTACGTTTTGGCAATTGAAGCTTTGCAGCTTGTTTTTTTTTTTTTTTCTCCATGGCAACACGTCTTCATTTTCAGTTGGATGCTAATTGCTAATCTGTTTGAGTTGTAATCGTGATCCCTTTAAGTTTGCTTTTTTGTTTTTGTATACTGTCAGCTTTTGGTTTTGTGAAATTTCACCAAATTTGTCATAGCCATCCTCATGGGTTTACACAATACCAGCTGAAATCTAACAAACCCTTTTTCTGTGATGCTCGACTAGATGTTATGAAGTCTTTGTGAACTGAAATGTTTATGTGTCTGTAGGTTTTCCACGCCTTCTACAAGCCACTAGAATTCACCGTCGCAGAGCGCGATGCCAGCCAGTGTTACATTAAGGTAACCCCAGAAGGACATCCCATCATCCTGAGGGTTCATTCATGATCCTTCAGTCTAAAAAAAAAAAAAAATAAGGATCGTTTCAACTCTGCATAAATATGGAAAAAGACAATAAGAGTAAAGAGAAAAAAGTTTCTGTTTCCAGACCTTGCATCCCTCCAGTTAAATATATTGAGCGAGTTGGACTAAACAGATTACATGTCAGACTTTGGTTGTCATTCAGCCAAAGCAACTGATTCATGGACCAATGTTTGGAGATGGATAGAGACAGCCGCACTCCAACCAGTTAAAATCAAAGTAATTATCTTTGTTTCTTTTGTAGCCATACTCCAGAAATAAGGGAAACTTATTTCACTCAACACACATGCAAGAACGACTAAACTTGTTCAGATGACCAGATGAGATATATTTTACTTAATATTTTTTGGGTGCCCCACATCTTTCTGATGCCGCCCTGGGCAACTGCCCATAAAGCCCTTATCTAAAACTGTCACTTTATTCACGTTTTCAAAAAGTGTTTGATTATCTCAAACCAGATGTGTCTGAAGATTCTCAGTTTTCCAGGTATTTATATTCAGGAAGGTTTAAGGGAAGCCATTTTGTTTTGTTTTATAAATGTTCCTCTCTGTTGATTTCCTGGGGAACTGGTGCGATGAGGCGACAGCTGCTTGTCTTTATCCAGCCAACTGACCGCTGTAATTTGTGGATGTGGATTTTCAAGTTCGCACACATAGACATGCACGCGCAGCTGGTGGCACAACACAAGAAAGTTGATAAATGCTCAACTTTTGTTACTGCCTGGGAAAACTTTCACCCTTGCCTGTCGTTTGTCGCTGCCTTTGTGTCGCGTCTGTCAATACGTTAGTTTATTTATTCAAAACATTGGGAAACCAAACAACAATCTTGGACATCTTGAGTCTGTAGAAGTGTGTAAATGTTCTTTGTAGTAAGTGTGTCTGCATTAGCTAGCATTGGGCTAATCCTGCTGTTTCTCCTTTTATCTTCAGGTTATATGTGACAGGGGAGGCGACCAGAAGATTCTGGGTCTGCATTTCACTGGTCCAAACGCTGGAGAGGTCATTCAGGGATTCTCTATGAGTTTGCAGTAAGTTCAGAATAATCCTGGCTTACATTTGTGTTTAATATTAACTATAGACCATAAGAAAATGACTGGGATAAGAGGTATTGTTTGGAGGTGACTGAATTTTGCAAACAGAAAAAAAGATTTCACTCAGTTTAACAAAGAGGTGTCGGAGTCACTGTTGGGACCTGAACTTTTACATTTATGTACTCACATTTCTGAATGATTGAGTTAATTACAAGTTGTTTTGCTTGCAAATGACAATTTTTTTTTTTTTACTTCAGGGAATAACTTAAATATTATTATAACAAAATTTGCTGAAAGAAATTAAATTCAAGAGCTTCAATAAGCTATGGACTAAATCTAAATATTTGTCATGAGAAATGATTATTTTATTACCATGGTAATAAACATAGCAACTAAGTAATTTTACATCCTTCTAAGTGACGTCTTGTTTTAAATGTTAATGTTTATGCTGCATTTAAAGGTCCTTTGTCTTTATGATTAAAGACCTTTTATTTTTACCTTTGTTTTTATTTTTATGAACTATTTTATTGTTTATAGCACTTTGAGAATTCTATGAATGTAATAAAACTTCTAAGTTAATTAAATAAATATTTTTCTGTTATTTGGTAATAAAAAACATAACCTGAGAAAACACATTGTGACTTTATAAACATTTGATATATTGTTATTTAAGAAACACGATGGTCAGGCAGTTACTTGGTTCTGGATTTGCTTTGTGAAAATATGTAATATCCCTGACCAGCCATATTTTCTAATAATATAGAAGAGAATTATTCTTTTTTTTTCTTTTGTTCTGATGGGATTATATATATATATATTTTTTTTTCAAACTTTGACCTAGTTAGAATTTTTGGTGTTAATACTAATATATGTAATGTAACGAAATGTCTGAATAATCAAACCTATGCAGAATCCAACATATTTCTGCATTTCAGACCATTTGATGTCACAGATCATCAGCTTTTATTTCTGAATAAAATCTGGCATTAATAACTGTATTTGTAATAACTCTATTTTTGTGCCGCTTCTTAGGTGTGGAGCCACATATCCTCACCTGCTGCAGACCGTAGGAATCCACCCCACCTGCGCTGAGGAGGTGGTCAAGATCCACATCACAAAGCGCTCTGGTTTGGACCCAACGGTCACCGGCTGCTGAGGTTAGGCCCCTCGGTTTCTGAACGCAGCGAGCACACGGGGCCCCTGTAGTGGGAAATTGAAGGGGGCTCTTCTAGGGGTTTTCCCAGTTTCACTTTACCTCACCGGGACTGGTCACTGCAGCTCCTCCACAGGAAGGTCTGGTCACAAACCACCGATCGGGGTTATTGTCAGCTAATGCCATTTATTAGCCAGGTCTGTTATTGACCCCTACACACAGATTTGTGCCTTGAAAGAACATAAGGTAATGAGAAAGAGAGCGAGGGCGAGAGGGCCCTCGTGTGGAATGAGCTGCTTTTAAATAGCCCGGCTCATCAATCAGGATGGAAACGCACATTTAGGATTTTCGCTGAGAATTCACAAGAAGCGGATCTGAATTTTCTTCTGAATATACATTCTGCAAATATTGTTGTTTCTCCGGCTGTACTTCCTGTCCATTAGTCTTCGAGGTGACACATACCATACGGCGCCCCCAACCCCCAAAACGTGACACTGATGGATGGCCCCAGGGCCGTCGCCGCAGCGACACCGCTCCATTTCCCATGGACACAAATAGTCAGCAGGGCTGCCGTCAGTCAGCCTGCAGAGGCCTGGACCGAGGAGTTTACCCGTCTCCATCCACAGGCGTGGACAAATATACTAATATGTTCTGTCAAAAAGCCACACGAATGCAAAATCCAAGACTTAACACAGCTCCAGTTCATTTTACCTCAGCTGCTCTACCCAAACTCACCCAAAGGCGGCGCTGTTGCCCTCCTGTTTCCTGCAGTGCATGCTGAGCAGACAGTGGAAGACGGGATGAAGCAGTCACTGTATAAAACATGAACCCGAACGCATTCAGGTTGCACATTTAATCCCTTTAATCCCCATTAGAGATGCGTGCCTCCAGAAGTCTGACTTTATTGGTGCCAAGCTGATAAGGGTTATCGGCTGTATATTTACACGGATGGCAGGTTGGCCCTCGAGAGTCATCACCCCTGAAGATAAGGCGACTTGTTTATATCAATAAAGCATTAACGGAGCCCCGCGTCCGCCAGAGACCGTTCAACCTGCCGCCTGCGTCCGACATCTTGGCCTCTTTAAAGTCGACGGGGCAGAAATCGAAGAACCGGCGAGTACGTCGGAGTTTGTTTTTATTTGAAGTTTAATCTGCCCCGTCTGATTAATGATTCCGATGAAGGGAGTGACAGACCGTCAGGAGATGGTGGGGGCGGGGGGAGAGAAAAAAATAGAGCAGGAAAGCTACCAGGTTTGTTTGAGAGAGAGAGAGAGAGAGAGAGCCGAGTACCAGCCCCGGTTGGGGAGGGAAAGAGGGGGGATTCCTGTGTGCTCTGTTCAGGGCCGAGGTGCTGACTGAAGGACCCTGACCTCCGCTCAGCAGGAACAGCTTGACTCTATCACTTGGAGCACAGAGGGCTCATGTGGTGTAGCAGAGCACAGCAGGGGCCTGGGTGGAGGGGAGGAGATGAACTGGGGGGCAGGGGGGGGCAGCATGGGCCAGGGAGCAGACCAAACCAACCAACACAATACTGAGCAGTGCCCTGGGTTACTCAGTCTATGTTCCTGTGCTTAACGAGCCACTTCAGGGGGCCGCCAAGGTGGGCCCGAGGCAGCGCAAAGGAAGTCATTGAGACTGTCAGCCAAACTGTAATATCTGTTAGTTTTTTACCCTTCACCTCCCCTTTTACCGGGTCCCGTCTTCTCTCCTATTTACCGCTCTATCCAGCCGTTAACGCGCACAAAAAGATTTATTTCTTGTAACTTTTACTGAGATATGTCACTGTTTGGTATTAATATTGAGGTCAAATACTTGCCCTCAGAGCTTCAGCGGTGCGAGTGGGGGTCAGGGCTCAACTTTCAGGTCGGCCAGCTAATGATGACCTGCACTCAAAACCAGAACCTGGGGAGTGCAGGCCTGATGTCACCTGGCCACAAACCAGCTGTAAATAAACCGAGAAATTAAATTTTACAATAAAGCTTTGAAATCTGTTATTTATATGTAAAATGATAACGCACTCGGATAATCGTGTCGATAATAAAGAAAGTGGTTCAAAGTCTGAAGGTGCTGCTGTTTCAACATGAGTATATGATAAAAATAAAACAGAACCATTTGTAAAGGGAAGACGAAGCGAAAGGTGCTTTAAAAAAATACCCATTAAATATTAAGAAAGATTCCTGCATGCCAATTATTTGTAAAGAGAAAGAAACTCATGCTAATGTGTGAATGCTAGACTGAAGCTAAGTCTAGCACTAGATTAGCTTAAGTTAGCATTAACTGCTAGTCTTGCTTTGTCCAAAAAGAGGGGAACTGTGTGGGTGTTGCTTTTATTCAGAAGCAGCCGTTTTGTTTTTAACACCCAGACTTTTATCATTAAAAAAAAAAAAAGTCCTTTAGATTTAACCAAGAATTCTCATTTCCTTGAATCACAAATTTCATGCTAAGCTAAAGAGACATTTTTGTTGTTACCTTGACAATCATTTGCTCCAAATATTTACACCTAATCAGTCACTGTGATTCTTCACTACTTCATACTTCTGCAGGTTACAGAAAATACCTGAGCAGATAAAACTAATCTGTAAAACTCATTAGATTTATGAAACCTTTAACCTTAGTTAAAAATGAAGCAAAATATTCTGAACTGATCACAGATTAATTTTTTTATCTGACACATGAGGGTACTGTTCACACAATAATAATTATTTTTATCCACGCTAAATAGGGATGACAACCACAAGTGGAAATCAAATGTATTATATTTTCCAACTCACTACGTGAATGAAATTAATCATGAGATTTATGCATTTTTATATTTTTTTCTTTTAGCAACACAATTTAACTAACTAAAAAGAGAGGTACACTGGTTATTAACCTTTTATGTCTAAAATTAAAGTTCATGACTAAAAATGGAGAAGCTTGAATTCCAGTTGTCAAATAGATGAATTAATACGCAATTATTTCAGAAACGTGCAGTTTATTTGCTTGGTTTTGCTAAATTTAGTCTTTCAGATGAGGAAGAAGTAAAAGAAAAACCTGAATTTAATGCTTTAATACTATTCACTGTGGGACAAAATGACTCAAATCATAATGAAGCTTAATATGATGCTACATTTTGTCATGTAAGATACTATTACACGGGTGGCTAAATGCTAAACGTGTAGGCCATCTGAACCCAAAGCATTTTACTGAAATACATAAGTTTGCTGTATTTGATCAAGAAAATGTTTTTTATTGAGTAAAAAAAAAAGTTTCACACCTGTGGAAAAACCCCACGCCAGTCTAAATGATAAGAATGTATATATTATGTTGCACAGTGTGACAGCAGACATCGTGCAGCACATTTCCACCACAGCTGATGCGCCGGTCCATCTGAGACGTTTTGATGGCAACCGCCGTCAGAGTCGACGGTCACTCTTTGACCCCCGGGTTGTCTCCGCTGACAGCCGGCCCTGCTATGTGGCCCCGTCACTCAGCTCCGGGCACCAACAATAGCAGAAAATTCCAGCGTGTTTGTTTGGTTAAGGAGAGAGCTCTCTGAAACCCCTGAACCTCCTCGAGATCCACGGCAGCCTCACTCACCCTGCGCACCGAGCCGGTGTCGGTCCTGCTCAAGAAAGACGGTGGGAGGAAAGTTCAGCCGCTCTCTCAAGAATGCTCGGCCCCCCGTTCGGCAAAGTGTGTCTCCTGTGTTGCTCCACAATGGAGCAAACGGGTTAAATCCACCTTGAAATGCACTTAGCAGAACATGTCAACATGTCAGGGTGCGCTCTGCTCTACGCTCCGTCTTAATCCAGCCCATTGAACGCTGACAGTTGTCTGTGAGTCAGATATTCACGGGGTCTTTGTCACTTTAGCTCTTGAGCTCCAGCAGACCTGCTTCGGGGTGAGGGGGAGAAAAGCAGAACTCAGGTAACATGTTAAAACACACTTGCTAGTCGCAATGCGCTGCAGTCACAGCTAAGGCTTTGGGATGTGGAGAAACGGATCCAAACCTTGTGTAAACATGTGTTAAACGTGAGGGAGAGGCTAAACCAGAGCAAGGATTACTGGTTGAGAGACGAATATGGCGCAGTTTTGGCCACTGTTGTTGCTCTGGCGGTATCTGGCTCAGGAGCCGTCAGGCTGAGCTGCCTGCAGGGCGTGGATGGAGTGCAGTAGCTGCAAACAGGATCTTCTGGGAACTTTGTGTCTAAGAAGAAGGTGCTTGGTTGGATTTACCTACAGATTTCAGTCAAGTAGTGTGCAAAGAGGTCTCTTTGATTAAGGTGTCTGGATTCTCATCAGGAGTCTTGACAGCCATCCATCAAAGCAGGAGTTTAAAGGAGAGCAGTATGATGTTTTCCAACCACTTTGTATAATTTTGTAGCACAGTTCAAGTAACTATGCTGCCTTCAGTTGTTATAAAAATGTTGTCTATGTTAAATATGACTTGAAGTTGGGCCCGTGTCTCCTCAAAAACTCCTGCTATTTCTGAAACTTCACCTCCAGGAAGTCATCACAACATGGCTCCTCTATTAACCCTTTAACAATGTTTTTATCAGCGTTTCACTGAGAAGTAGCTCATGTAATGAGCTCAGTAGATGCACAGTTTCACCAGGTGTTTGCTAATTGCTGCTGGCTAGTCTGAAGGAGCTGAGCGGGGGAGCTTGAGAGCCTGGAAACCATCTCAAAGGCCGTCATAGCCCAACCAAGCATTTTGCACAGCTGAATGGTTTGCCACGGGAGATTCAAGGATTTCGTAAACATGCATGAGAAAGAATCAAAGCAACACTGCAGGTATGTTTTTGATGAGTCAATAACATTATAACTCAATGTAAAGCTAAAACAAATTTATTTTACATAATTCTGCCCCTTTTTCAATGTTTTATTGGCTCCAGTGGCCTTTATTTGATAGTGAATTGACAGAAAAGTGGGTAATGAGAGAACAGGGAGGGTCATCAGGCCGGGACTCAAACCTGTGACGGCCGCGTCGAGGACTAAGGCCTCCATAGGTGGGTTGTGCTTAATCCCTGCGCTGCCACAGGACTCCTTCTGCCCCTTTTCTAAACCAAAACGAAGGTTCTTCCTGATGTTTTACAGTTTCACACACTGCCGAGAGCATTTCCCTCCCATCTGCTGTGCCAACACAATCTGCATGCTGCATACTCCCAATTGATAATGTCAAGGTTGTCTCATTTCTTTCCCTCGCCCTGACGTCAGCGAGTCTCTTTGCAACAAATGTACCCTCTGCAAAACTCCCATTGACCGTTCGCTTCCTCTTTTGACATATTTGGATGAAAAAGGTAGAGTGATAAAGGAGGAGGACACCTGTCAAGGTGAGGGTGCTTTTTTTCTTTTTCTNAAGGTGAGGGTGCTTTTTTTTTTTTTTTTTTTTTTTTTTTTTTTTTTTTTTTTTTTGGTAGTCCAGCAGAAGTGGAGGGCCAGTGAAGTGACCTTATCTGACCCCTGATAAGAAAAGGAATACCCACAGGAATGGCCTAAATTCAATGCATGTGGCTTGTCCTGGGATGCAGTTATTTGGAAAAGAGATTTACTGTAGAAGCAAATGGTCTTACACAGAAGACAATGGTATCTATCTGCAGGCGAGTAAGATGTTTGCTTTATGTTCATGTAATCCCCAAAAAGTCATCTAGAGAGTGATTCCAATCAGTAACCTCAGCTCCTAAATCATTTAGTCAGGTCTTCTGCCACACAGGAAGCCGTCTTATTACCTCTGGAAGCAGCGCAAAGATTTACTGAGCTCATGTTTGATGACAGCACACAACAAAGGAGCCACATTTGTGTGTACGTGTGTGCGCGCACGAGCGTGCTCGACTGCCAAATCGTGTTGGTTTAAACCTGAGCTGTTTGCATGCAAAAACAAATCACTTTCGCATTCTCTTAATGTCTGGATCCAAACAGGACGCGTCACGTCTTGTTCTCTTTATTTGGACTCAAACAACCTCTTAGTCACCGTCTGCTGGATCGGATACAGTTTCCTTCCCTACATCAGTCGTCATGTCGATTTAATTACCGAATTGATTTGCTGTTGACTACTGAACCAGCCCCGAGATGAGCAATAGGGCCCTAAGTGGGCAAGCTGGTCTGGCTGAGCTTCAGTCAGGCCATTAAAACTAAAGAACAATGTCATTGATAAAAGTAAAGGAGGTGGATGAGTGGAGCTTGCCAACAGCTGACGTCATCCAGGACATGCTACGGTGGAAAATTGTCTGCTCCCTGAAAATTGAGCTGTTAGCATCTCATGACAGTTCAACAGACGGCAACGTCCCTCAATCAAAGCCCTTTTCAAAGTCATTGCAGGACTGACCACTACCCAAAATCCTCCATACCCACATCATCATCATCATGCACAATGACGATCTGACGATGCTACAAAGCAAGGAGAGCACTAAACAGAAATGTAAGTACGATTAATAAATCAGCGCCACCAGTGAAACCTGATGTTCCCAGATGCTCTTAATCTAATTTTACTGAACTTCAGCAAATTTTACAAAAGAGAATAGGAAATTTCCAAATCCTGCATGATCGAAGCAGGCAGAGTCGAATTATACTGAATCTGGTTTTGCTGTAACAGCAGCAAAAGGTGATATCACATAAAATCCCAACCACAATACATTCACTAATGAAAATGTTCAATAAATGCAGGACAGTGAATACTGCTGACTTTGGTAGACCTCTTTTTATATAATATATTTTACTGCTATTGAATTGTTCTAAACTTGCCAAAAAAAAAACATATATGGTGAACATTTCCTAAACTGTCTGGATAATACATCTTGAAATGAAGCTAAATCTTAAAAACCCAGTGTTACATCAGCCTAAGCAGCCCAGAGAGGACATATTTCCGCTCTGATCTGAACTTGACACAATTTAGGAGCTAATCCGTTTTACAAGCTGCTGCCTAACAAACTGCTTTTTGCTTCCGACAGAATTCGCCGAACACCAGCAGAGCCGAGAAATCATCAACACCGAGCTGACAGCTTCCCTCCGACAGGGTCTGCTTCAGGGCTCAGGTGTTATCAGTCTGAGTCACGTCACATAAATCAAAGTGTCTTCCACTGCCATGACTGCTTGACTGCTTCCCCCAAACTGCAGCCAGCACATCTGGCTGCAGTTGGGAGAAACTGCTCCGGCCTGAGCTGCGCACAAATCACAACTCCCGTGGATTGTCATGTCCACGCCACAGCCATCCTTCTACTAGGACAAGACGCAGACGGGTCGAGTAGCGGAGACAGACTGCACGTCAACCTCGCCTTGTGACTTCTGTCTGACAGATTCTGTCCTGTTTAGTTAATAAAAGCGGCGGGTGGCTTGTGATTGAATCAGGCTCTCACATAAACACTGAACTCAATTGTGGATGTGCTGTGTAAGCTGTGCTTCTTCTGAAGCACAGCTTACATAGTTATGGCTGACTGGGTTTATTTTTTTGGCGCTTATCTGAAGAAAGACACTGGTCTGTATTTGCATGAGACGGTGCGTGACTGTACCATGTGTGGTCAAGCTGGAGAGAATCTTGTGCAGCATTTACTTGTGTCCACACTCGTCACCTTGAACGTTCTATGAACGCTTGCAGACAACGTTCGCTGAACGTCAAAATAAAACACCTTTAACTTTCTAATGGACATTGTCTGCGAACGTTCAGCCAACATCTGGCAAACGTCCAGCCAATGTTCAATGATGATGTTTCATTTTGGCGTTTGCCGAATGTTGTCTGCAATCGTTGAAAGTTTGCAGACAATACTTTGCCAAACATCATAGTGGCCTGGATTAATGACATTGAAGACTACCAAGGCAAAAGTATTGATAGAAAAATAACACTTTATTCTGCTAGACATGTATGTACATAAGAGATATCATCAGTAAAACATTCATCAGAAAAATACTGTAGAAGAGCATCAATTTTAATGCAATAGGTTTTGGAATAAAAAATGCATAATAATAAGAGGAAGAAGAAGAAATAACTCAGAAAATGTCAGCATTTTAAAACATCCATTACTTAGATAAATACTTTAGGATATATTTCCAAAAACTTAATGCTGTGATGATACATACACAGACTGTTAAGTCTGACAAGAAGGTCAAAATAGAGCAAACAGGTAACGGGGCAAATAACTTTTTCAAGTCAGATCGGATAGAGATCTTTGAGGATTGCATTCTATTTACTTCCATCTCTGTCCATCTTCCTTCCCTACACAATGACACTGGTACTTGCATTAATGTTACTCCTTAAACACTAAAAGAAAGACGATTAAATCTTGAACATACATGAGATGCATTCACAAGCACTGTTTCTGATGCTTAGCAGCAAGATTAGAGATAATATTTCTGCTTGTTCTACTCGTTTTTGAGGACAGGACCTTGAGAAACGGCTCCGTCTTTAAAAATGGGGAGTTTCACAAAAGAACTGATAGGAACATTAAGCCAGACACGGGTTGCCTCCCTGCTTTCACTGCACAAAGGGAGGACAGTTCGGTGTTGCTGATAGTGGCATTAAAACTGCATTTTGCTCCACTCCTCAAAGTGATAGCCAGCTCGGTCACTCCTCGCCCTCCCTGACTTCTCTCCGTTCTCACCTGCAGAGATGCCCAAGAAAAACATGAGCCAGCAAGGCCTCGCCGTCACATGTGATGATACCGGCACATACTTCTTCTTCTACAGATGCATCTTAATGGACACTCATCCATGTGCTTACAGCGTTCTAGTCTTGACTGATTTCAGAGTTAAGAAAAATACCTTGGTGTGTTTTTAGTGTAATTTGATAGAGGTTTGTACTGCTGTGGTACATCTACAAAATCACTCTGACAGGCAATAAGATGTGAAATTCTGGGTCTACTTTAGACCATTCCTTACTTGTTTGGTAGTGTTGCAGGTTAGTTTTTACCAAAGGGGTCCATTAAAGTAGCCCTCCTTTTATTATTATTCAATTCACAGTGTGTTATGCACCAGTACTACTGGGAGCTAAACCCACAACCTGATGCTTCCACCTACATGCTTGACAGGTATTACTGGGCCTCACCTTGACTCCATAGCTGCTCTGTAGGCCAGTTAGCTCCCATCTGGAACGAACTTTTCTTTCTTGTTTGACATCTTTTCAGTCCATGTTGGTGTTAAACTTCCTTATTCATTGACAGCAGCACTTCTGTTCCAGGGTACGCTTCAGCCTTGGTTATTGCTTGGTTGTTCCTTTTTTTTTTTGTAATCGTGCGGCTACTTTCTGGAGAAATTGATACGTCCATTTAATTTGTACTGTTGGATCTGCATTTGTCAATAAGTGGCGAGTTCTTGGGTCTTCATGAACTTCACTGGACTTCACAATTTCTCCAGGAATACAATGAAATTAGAAATGTACAGCATCCACAGCAACTTAAGTTTATTGGCAAAATCCAAAAAGTTCAAGGAGCTAGCTAGATACAAAACAAAATGTAAAGATTGCATTCACTGATCAGGTGTGGTCTCAGGTATGCAACAAAGGGCTTTCTTTGGTTGCATCAGGTGTGCTGAATAAAGCACAATTCAAACTACTGGGCAGTTGACAGTAACATCAATTATTTTAGAAACATCAGTCAAGAAAATTGTCAAAAGCATTCAGGGACGCAGACAATAAGATGGCAAAGACCCTGGACAATTAGGTCAGAAGCATATTTTGTAGTTTTAAAGGAACAATTGCTTCACCACCTAAACATGGATAGACAGATGAAGTGTTCTACCACTTTGAACACTTCCCAGAAGGCAGGTGTTCAAAAAGTCTTACCACAGTAAATTGACTGTGACCACTCACCTCACCAAAACCACACAAACTTAACATGTAACATGTTTTCTTCCAGAATTGTCTGTGATTTAGCTCCATCTATCCACTCCGTTACTGTGGGGATGAAGAGAGCGTCCCCACAGTATCATTCAGCATGCGTTAGTGTAGGGATGAAATGTTAACGTTAATCTGTGTGTTCATTTCTGTGTTCATTTTCTGCCGTACGTTTTCTTTTGTTACTAGGCTTACTGTGTCCTCTACCTGTTGTGTGGCAATCCAGACTTTACATGCCTTTCTTTCAAGAATAACGTTCATATTCTTCTTCACATTCACACAATAAAATCCCAGAAAAATGTGGAAAAACAAGATGTTATTTTTTTTTATTATTGTTCAAATTTTAAGGTTTAGTCATGAGTTTTTCCAGAGACTTGTACCTCTCTGTGATAAGAAAATAGCCTGGGGACAGAATGCCAACAGACTGGAGCCTCAGAGATCTCATCCGTTTCAATCCCACCGTGGTCCGCTGGTTGCCCAGTCTGACCCGCAACCTTTCTAATTTGGTGATGAGCTGTAAAGTGACCTGCCTGCCCCGGGTTGCAACAGGAGTGGGATTCCAGGGATGGGTGACACCGTAGAAGGCACGCACACACACACACACACACACCCCACCTCCCTTGTCACTCTCTCCCAGTCCCCCCTTGGACCCACGGGGAGACCAAGGGCCCCCCGACATTATCCCTCTGCACCCATCCAACTTATGGGTAAGGTGAGAAGCCAGGAATAATTGATGATGATGTCGGCAGTGCTCTCTGTTTGGGCAGAGCAGGAGACACTTCCTCACCCTCCTGCAGAGGGCTTACTGTCCTGACACTTCCATTAGCGCTAATTGGTTTGAAGTCGGCCATTCCATTGGGCGCTTATACGTTTTTGATCTAGTGAAATCATTTTATTCCTCTGTTTCTTTGCTGTTTAGTTTGATTGATTTTCTTAGTCTCAAACTGTCTGCTTGCTTTTCTCTCTCCTGCTCAGCCACCTGCACTCTTTATTGTTTCATTTTTTGGGGGAGGTGAGGCAGGGGTGGGGGGGGAGTTCAGGGATATTGACTGACTCTAATCCAAGTCCACAGAAGAGGTTTAAAGCACTCTAGTTTCAGCTAATCTTCCAGCTCGGGCCTAGCCGGGCATGAAAGTCGCTTTTTCCATGATAGGAATGGACAAATAAAGGTTTTTCCCAGCGCTCCTATGAAAGAGGCCTGTGTGCGCTGTGGATTAGAGCCCAGTGTTTTCTGTCTCTGTTTCACAATTAGACTGAAATGGATGATGCCTCAGTCTGTGTTTATTGCAAAAGTTTTTTCTTTGTTTTACGCAAGACTGCAAAATCATACATTTTGCTATATTACAAGAGCAGTTATGAAAGTAGATCTTCTTAATGAAAAATGTGACATGTGTTACTTTGATGCATTCAGAATGAGCTAAAACCAACTTTTCCTTTTATTCTCCAGGCCAGCATGCCATCAAAATGCCATCAGGCTTTAGATCTAAATAGTGCAGATGAACAAAGTTTCATATTTGTTTCTGTTTACTTCTTTCCTTTTCCTCAGTCTTCTAAATGCTATGATCACATGTCTCAATGGTAAATAATCTCAGAATGTAATTGATAAGTATGGAACAACCCGTCTGAAAGGTTTGAACCAGCTTCAAGCCTTTTGGAAAATGTCTCTAACAGATGTGCACATAAAGACTCGTTCTCCTTCGCAGAATGGTTTGAACTCAGGCACATTGGATTGAGAGCATCTGTGACCCTCAATTTTTCTGGTCTTGCCACATTCAATTTTTCAATAAAATTTTGCTCTGGGCTTTAACTAGGCCATTATTAAAATTCATATTACTTAGGGAAAAAACTGATAAAGGCTGCAAAAGACTTAAGACTGAGGAGAATCACCTTTAGCAACACAACACAGCCAGAGATTCAATATAATGGTACAGATATATAAAAATACTCTCAAGTATAGAGCTAAACCTAACTGAGAATCTGCGACTGTTCATAGAAGTCAAAGTATTATTCACGTAAGAGTGATGAGTGAGGAAGACAGAGAGAAAGAGAGAGAGAGAGAGACGCGCGCTCCTGTGTGTGTAACTACTTTTGTGAAAGAAAGAGAGAGAGCGCGCGAGTGAGTGACGTTTCTGATCAGGCACTTATATGGGCAGCACCTTCTAAAGGAAGGGGTCCTCCTTGAAATTCAGTTTCCCTGGCAACTCTTGACAGCACCGCCGTCTTCCAGACATGGTACTTATTTTCTAAACATTTAGTGGGTTGGGTTTCTTTTTTTGCTCTCTAGACTGACTGTGAAAGCAGGCTGACAACAGCCGCCATTTAACTATACTGTCTATGCAGTGTTTGTAGTTCTAGCTGTGGGTTGTTGCTAGTGTTTAGCTAAAGTTAGCCTGCTTGTTGCTCAGCTTCTCAGTCTTTCAAACATTAAGAAACTATTGTTTCGTGGATTTGTAAGCTGGTCAGGTTCAAAATTAGGTTACTCTTCCGGCTGGAGAATGTCATTGGACACCATTGGAGAAGATGGCATCCAGCTCCGTTCAAAGAACAGATTAGCATACGTTCATGCTGCAATCAGTGCCCAACAGACCTAAACATGGTCTTTACAAATAAAGCACAGTACTGAGCTACTTTAAAAGCAGACAAATGTCCACGATTACTTGACGATCCTTATTTTAAATCCCAGGGTTTGTGTTTTTTTTAGCTGCATGGATGAGACAGACGTGTTCGAGATCTCAATTGGCTTTTCTATTCCTAAATCATTATTTGACATTCTTGCAGGAAAGAAAAATTCCAATGTTGAGAAATATTTATTTTTAACAAAGTCATCATCTGTACAGTCCGTCCTATTGATCCATTCTAAACGAATTTAAATTAAGCATTTTTAAAAATACTTTTAAAATTGATCTGAGTATCTTGGAACTTCTGGTTAGTAATCAATTACCTTCTGTTTCCCTGTGGTAAAAATAAAACCTGACATCAACGCCCCTGTTTTTTTTAATCCACTCATTCCATGATGGTACAATGACTCATAATTATGTTACCACAGTAAGATGGGAAAATATGTCCAAAGCTAACTGTCGGTATTATCTTGTCTTCACCTGGTATCCATAGGAACCATTTAAGATAATCAATCTGCCAAATGGCTCCTCATGAGTCATTTCTGTCCTACCATCATAAATGTAAACATGTGGAGTTTCATGAACATTATAAGTACTTTAATTAGAACCCTGTGACTAAGTTTGAGATTGTAGGCAGAAAACACGACTGAAGGTTTTGTTGTGGAGACAGATGGAAAAGACAACTGCTTAGTGCGGTGGAGGATCTGTGATGCTGTTCTGTTTTTGGTCTTCCAAAGGCACTGGGAACATGTTGGAGTGTATGAAATCAATTACAGTATTTGAAATACCTGTTGATTAAAAAAAAATCAAGAATCAAGATGAAGAGTTGAAAGCATAAAAGAGGACCCAGAGCTGTGGAGGGTTGTTAAAAAAAAGTAAAACACTCTACCGAGCGGTGTCCTGTTGCCAAAATGGATTGTTGCAAAGCAGTAAGGGATCCAATAATTGTACCACTGATGATGACTTTATTGAAAACACTTATTTCTCGACATGGACTCTTGTTCACCACTGAATAAATATGCTTAGAATAAAAACAGTTAATGTCAACATTTTTCAGCGTTAGTTTATTCTTCTCCAATACAAGATGAAGTTGTTTTAAGGTTTTTTATCCATTTTCAACTGGAGTGTAGTGAGAGTACACTACTTTGACAGGTGTATTAAATATTTACAAGGTTGGGCTCTGGAAGATCTCCACTATGTACTAATAGTTAAACTATTTAAACTCTGCCAAAAAATAATTGTTCTTAGTTTGGTGTGCACCAACTTGCTCATACCTCCCTAAACATGACTGACAGCTGAACCAGTGAGGGGTGTCATGTTTGACATGCTGTAACTCCTGTTTTTGTTTTTTTGTTTTTTCTCCCCTGCTCTTAATCTCTAGTTGCATTATTGGGATTACAGCACAATAAGCCCTTCCTTGTTCTCATGTGTTAGCTGTATTCACAGCCAAATCCACCCAATATCCAGAAGACCCATCACACCCAAAAAAAAAAAAAAGTGTGGTGATGTATGATGACACTTGAGCTGTCAACCCTCTTGTGTCCCTTTGTGCCGTAGTGCCCAGGTAGATGACCTCACGGAGGAAATGGCTGATAATGCAAACAGATAAGGCTCCTGGTACCTGTTGACCACAGTCAGAACCTCCTAAATCAGGTCTTCCTGACATGCTGCTCCATCTGTGACTGGCTCAGCGACACCCACAAGGCATTGAGCCCTTATCTGCCATGGCCCCTGCTTAGCATTCACGCCATTCATGCGAACAATGCTACCGCTTCCCGCTCATTGGATCTGTGACTGACAGTGGGTGTTGGTGCACTTGTGTCTGACTTCAGCCTCTATCTGACACCAGGCTGTTTGTCCAGTCTCGATACCCCCACCAAGACACAATAAAGGGCGTGACGCTTCCCTTGCTGTTTTTTCCAACTGGACCTCAGTAATGGAGCTTGCTCTCTATTCGGCACATCGGCTTCCTCCTCAGGAGGACTTGCATTAGGCGGGGGAGGGTCAGGACAGAAGGGCTGACTAATGGTGAGTTCACCACCTACTGACCAGTCCGCGAGGTAAAAATACCATTACGTTCAGACAGTAAAATGCATGAAAGCAACGGATAAGGGTTCTGAATAGATGAGGTACGATGGGTTAGCCAAAGATTAGACCGTGCATTGAGACTGATTAATGATTTAAGGTGGGGGTGGCCAAACTTTTTGTCACATGGGCCAAAACCAAAAAGTAAAAACATTTGGAAAGATTTCAATAAAAAAAAACAATTAAAGTTGTTAGATTTTTTTATTCTGTTATAAGAAAAAAATTTTAGTCACTTTCTTCCTAAATGCTTGCAATCTTTCACCAAATTTTATAAATTACATAAAATCTGACCTGGGTACAGTAACTTTTCAGTAAAAGTCTCTACATAGACGTGGTTCTACTTATAAAAAAGATTTGTTATAAAACACAAATACTCTGTGTTGTATTTAACTTTGGACATCCCTGATTTAAAGTAATCTAGATCCAGTCTACTGTATTTAAATGTTTTATGGTTCAAATTAAGGGGTGGGCATTTATCGCATTGTTTCTCATTTATTATATTTCTTATAAGACTTTTGATTTATTGTTGTCATAAGTTCCAATTAATGCTATTTAAAATTCCCTAAAACCGTCAGTATTGTGGGGATTGTTAGTTTTAGTATTTTCTCCACTGTTTTATCAATGAGAACATCAATAAATATCAGTAAAATATGAGTAAATACAATTAGTGTGAACACTTTAGTGATTAAAAATCACATTAATTTATATGACTGGCATGCTAAAGAACCAGGTTACAAATGGGTGTGTTTTCCAAAAGCAGCATTTGTGTTTGTCAGGTTTTGATTGCTGTGTCATAGTAACAAATAATAAATAGTTCTTGTCATTTTTATTGCTATAATAGTACCCCAAACCCTGTGATAAAACTTTTAACTCCATATCGCCCAACCCTATCTCCAATAAATAACATCTTCCCATAAAAGGTTGATTACTATTGTTTGGTTTTATTCATATTTTTGAAAGTTGACTGACCCAACCAGGGATAGGAACCAGAAGAAGTGGAAATAATGTGTTGCATGAATTCTTCAGAAAATAACATGCAATTGAATCAAATTATATGGTAGATTTAAATAGCTTTATGGTTGCTCATTTTTGTAATTCATGAAAATACATGAAAAACCATTGAGCGAAGTGGGTCGTAAGGCGCCAAGTGTGTCAAAAAATGAGGGTTTTGATTGGTTAAGCAGTGAATTGAGCTGCTGCTACTTTGAGCTTCATACGGAAATTGAAACGTCCAGTCGCTTTGTCTGGCGTCTCTGTGAAATTACTTTACTATGTCTGAGAAATCGTAGCAGTTTCGAGACCGTAACGTTTTACCGTCGGCCGAGCCACGCCTAACTGGAACTTCTTCGCCAGGTGTCGGTTTTGGGTTTTCATCGTCCAGCTCATGTCTCATGCTCGACTGGTCCGATATCGGAGCTCGCATCTCCGGATCCTCCGTATTGGCTCCCGTGAAGCGGGCCCATTACAAAGCTCCTATAATACACCCTTGTGATCGGCATGCCCCTCCCTTCCTGTCCGCTCTTATTTATGAATGGCACATCTTATTTTTGACAAAGGGGGCAACTCAGGTGGGTAGCTGCTGCTGGGATCACTTGATACTCTGTACAGAGCAAGGCGAGGAATGTGGACAGGCATCCCTCCCTTGCCTCCTAACTTTGATGCAGAATATCATAACGAACACGCCTGACACACGCTGCGATGAAGATGGGGAGAGGGGGCTTTGCTGCAGTCGTGGGGGCACGAGGGGGCACAGATAGTGACTGTTTGATCTGGAGGTCGCCAGCCCCCTCGATGGTGTTGAGAGATCCTTGGCGGACGAGGCTGGCTCTTATTTAATAACATGAAGGGGAAGCAGACCTTTCTCTCATAATTAGGCCTAATTACCTGGTAGGTGTGGACAGACAGCCCAAGAAGAGACAAACTGCCTTTATCCACAGTCTTAGAGTCAGATTACCCCCAAGCTGTCTTATCTGTTTGGAGGCCAGCAGGAGCCTTGGTACTCTTCTTCTTGCTGGCTCCTGTATATTAACCAGTCAACCTGATTTATTACGGCCTGGTCCGTGGCACCCGGGTTTAATAATGCATCTTCATTACTCTTCTCTGTAAGTCAGAGAATCTTTTCCAGGATGTAAACCGGGCGAAGCGTAGTTCTGCTGACCTGTTTTCCTTCTGCAAACCGATGCAGAACGCGTGTGGGATGGATCCAGTCAGCTGTTTGTAAAAAAAAAACAAGTCCCGTCTTCCACAGCCGAACTGGGAAGCAAAACGCGCACACTTGAGAGATTTCAATAGAAAGAATTTGACAAACGTCGGCCGGACTGTTTGCTCGGCCACCTCCGTCATTTGGCGAGCAAGGCTCTAAGGGTCCGTTTGAGTGACATCTCGCCGATGGTTTGTTTGTTTGCAGTATCTGTCTCTCTTTTCCCAAGCCGCCTGCGTGTTTGTGTTTGGGTTTGTGGGCGACCCACTCGCAGCCACAACAACAGGAGCCATTGTTGGAGGCAGTTTCAGGGACTGGAAATGGCTGATGCCTGGGAAAAAAAAAACACAAAAAGAGTGGCAGCACTCCCAGGAGGAACTTGTGGTTTTGGGGATAAAGTGGCAAACGCACTTATATGTTGCTTTGGTTCTAGTAGCATCTCAGTGAATATGAGGTTTTCCAAGTGTAGATTCAAGAAATCACCCAAGTAAAGGTTTTTAAAAAAAAACCTATTAGGTGAAAAAGCTTCTCAAGTCCAATTAGTTGAACTGCCTGATTTATCTTTAGAAATGATGTAATCACAGACATATGAAATATTGTGCAAATATTGGAACTTCTGAATAGTAAAGTGGAAAATAAACAACGAAATCATTGACATATTTACCATACAACCAATTAAGGAACAAGAAACATACATTTCCAAACCTCACTATTTTATAACATGAACCTTTTGCACTGATCAGGATTTTAAATCTGGAAGTTGAACACAGTTACTCCGGGTTTAAAGTCATTTCCAGCTTCGAAATTAGAAGGCTGTTTTTCTGCTTGCATTAAATGTCAAAACTGTTGCATTTTCTCCCAAACCTGCCACCGAGGAGCCAGTTCACCTTGCTCCTGGCCTGGGAAGTTGTTTCTTTGACTGACAGCTGGTTATGACACATGGGTGGAAAGATTTGCAGCTTTTGCTTTTTTAGACAATGAGAGGAGCCAGTTTTCTGCTGTTGTTTCTCTGACTCAGAGCTTCATCAAGCTTGCTGCAAGAGGATAATAAGAGATGCTTAATCCACCTGTTATCAGGATGAGCCTCCTGCTCAGGAATGCAGCCTTACCCACCTTTCACTGAAGGAACGGCTTAACAGATACCCCCCCCCCTAACAAAACTCAATGATTTTCTTTTCTTTTTTACCTTCTCTTTCATAAACAACACCAAAACAAAGTTATTGGTTTACTTTGTAGATGCGTATAAATACAAGCGGTGTCCTGATCAGGTTTTTCCAGACGTATCTTAGTTTTGGAGTTTCTTGGAAGCCTTATTACAATTTCAGGAAATTGCACTTCTTGTCTTTCTAAGATGTTGTTTTAATTCAGCTACTACATGCAACAAACATTGACCTTGAAGTTAAACATGTGCTGCTGGTTCTTTGATTGAGAAAGTCGTTTTGAATCCAGGAGAAAATTAAGGGAATCAAAGAACATCCCCATTGCATGACAGAGTTAGTCAAAGATACCTTCTGTTTGTTGTGTTTATATACTGGAAAAAAAGTTAGATTTTTCAGTTTTGATTCATTTAGTGATCCAAAAAAAAAAAAAAAAAGGAAAATTCAGATCTCCTGATCAACAGGGATGTAAACAGGCTGAAAAGTCTGGAATGTAATATGTTTCCCTGTAGGTTTACTACCCTGATTTTTAAATAAAAGATTATCTGGACTTATTGTGTGTGGCCATGTGTGACGGATGGATAGGTGGATTGTCTAAATGGAATTTTGCCTTGAAAATTGTGTAGGATTCCTAGATATTTGTAAAACCATCCATTTCCCACCACTGACTGATTGATTGGTCCTCATTGATAAATACTACTGTCTCAAGCAGTCATAATTTTGTGCATGTGTTACTTTTGGTTTTCTAGAATTTAAAAAAACAATGGAAGGGTACATTCAATTTAAGTCCATTCAACTACAGGAATACTTTATTCACCCCAAAGAGAAACTAAATAATGTTGTCATAACTCGTCTCCAGTAGCAGTCAGTTTTGCAACAAATCAGGACTCTGACTGAAGACTGTTACTGTATGAAAGTCTAATGACTATCATGACATTCTGACAACTCAATATTTGGATAGCAGAGACGATATTCCACAATAGAAGATCTTGGATGTCACCATCATTTGTTGGCAAGAACTGCTAATCCATCTCACTTGCTTTGGCCACTCGTGTTTTTTTTGTTTGTTTTTTTTTCTTTAATCTGTGTTTGACTAGATGGGCAGAGAGATGTTGGAGTCAGATGTCTGATGCTTGCTCAGTGTGAATAGATTTTGATAGATGGAAGAGAGTTTGAACTTCTTCCTTTCTCTGCTTGCATCCATGAAACCTCCTTTTCAAGACTTCAGGGATTTTCAGTCGTCGTCATTCAGGTATCAGTTAAGTTGTTTGGATGCTAGTCAGTTGCTCCCAGCTGTAAAAACATCACCGTGTTGCCACAGTTGCGCATCATAACACCTGTCCAAAATTAAGAATAAAAGTATTTCCTGCTGCCCATCATCCAAAACCAGAGGGAAAAAATATTGTCCAAACGTGCAACGCCTCAACGGCCCCCCAAAAAATACGAACAAAAGGCGACAAAAAGAACAAATCAGAAGACTGTGTACCCGTTCTTGAGGAGCTGGCGTACCGACTGTGTCCTTGTGTGACTGCGGTCCTTTGAGCTTAATTAGGCGGGCTTGTCGGGGGTCTCTGTCTCTCTGCTTCACAAGTTGACATGGACAATTTAACCACTAACCTCCTGAAATGAGCTGCTTCTGAATGCCTCAGGCTCCAGTTTCAGTGTCTGCTGATTGCAGGGGGTTATGATGAGTAAAAGTAAACCAGGAAGGCCGATCGTAGAGAAGCCGCTTTTTAACCTGCCAAGTACACCTGAATGCTACATTAACCCTTGTATGTAGAAATGTGGTCCAACCGACCCCACACACGTAAAACTTGTATCATTTGCCATAGTCCTCTACATTTGCCTCAGTTCTCGCATGCACGAGGGTTAAGTTTATGATTTCATATCGTTTCTCGTATTTCAAAATGTTCCAGAAAACTTTCGGATTTACTTTAGCTGTTCCTGTGCTGACTCACGACGTCAAAGAGTTCATTCAGTCGTGATCAGAAGCAATATATGCTGGAAGGAGTAAGATCTCAAGGAATGCAACCTCTAAAATCTGTGCAACACCTTGATTTTTTTAAAACAGGTTTTTGTAAAAACATTGGATTTAACCAAGAATCACAAAGAGTTCCTTGCATGAGAAAATAAGCCAAGTTTCACGTAGGAGAGTCGTTTCCTCCCAGCGTGTCTGTGGTTGATTCGGTTTCGTCGCCTGCCCAGCCAACAACCGAAATGAAAGTCTGAGATGTTACCTTTGCCTCTGGGACAACGGCTGTTGATCAGGAGAGGAATGACGAGCCCCAATTTCTTGTGTGTTTACTGTAATTAAAGTGTCACGACTTTTGATTTATGATGCGTTGACTAAGAGAGTTGTTATCACATGAAATCATAAAAAAAGGTAGGAGGGTGGTTGCTCTTACAGAGAAAATAGGAAATGAAGACGCCGAGTCCTGTGTTAAACCAAAAGCTTGAAGGCAAAAGGGAGCTAATCTCAGATAAGCCTCTGTTAGAGGTTTGTGCAACAACAAAGTCGTAGCTGTTTGTTTGTTTGTTGATGAAATGACTTGGCTGATCTCGTCTCTTTGTTGGAGGGCTTTGCAGAAGTTGCAGAAGCACAGTTTTTATCGGTCACCAAGGCATGTTTTCAATGGAGTCCAATGTAATTTTGTCTTTCAGTGTTTGGCCTGCACCTGATTGGTCGATGTCTCGTCCAGCTCCACGTCCCGTTTATACCTTAAGAGGGGCCGGCGCTCCTCTTAACACCCTCCACTTCAGCTGCTCTGGAGGCGACACCCCCCTACTGTTTTCTGGGTGAGTCAATGAGGGCTGAAACGATTAATTAGATTAATCGCGATGAATCAATTGTTGAGATAAGTGTCAACTAATTCAGGAATCCAATCATAAAGTGGACTTTACAGACACTGAAAAAGGTAATTTGCTGAAAGAGCAACATATTAATAACTGCAGTTAAATAACTATTAGATCTATATGCATTTTGCATTAAAGAAAAAAACCTATCTAATAACTTGTGGGTGGAGCTGTGAGTTGAGTAGTGTTAAAAAATTTTTTTATGTTATACCTCAGTAGATTATTGACAAAACCTCTGTATTTTTTAGAATAAAACAAATAAATCTGGTGTTTGTACGTTTGCAGTAGAGACTTTGTAAATAACCAGGTGTTTGCACAATTTTGCAGGTCTGCAAAAGGCGCCGTCCACATCTGGAACCTGAACAGCCGGAGGGCAGAGCGGGTTCTGGAGGGTCATGGAGGTAATTCAGTCATCTGGGTCAGCACGCTGCGGACAGACGATACTCTCATCAGGTTAGTCTCAAGATCCGTTCCTATTGGTCGGTTCAGACACCTGCTGCTGGACCCACCTGTAAAACTTTATCTTTGTCTGTTCCTATTGCTTTACCACATTAGGACTTTTTGCTTTGGTTAGAGGCAAACATCATAAAGATAATCAGTCACTCACACTTCTTACTCCAGTGCAGTTTGGCTATCTTTGCATATTTTGTGTTTTTTTTTTTTCCCAACGGTGACGTTGTAAAATAAGACTCTGTTCATAAAAAGCCGAGTGTTTGAACTGTTTGGTGTCGACTTGTACTGACTCTGAAGACAGAATTTAAGAATTTATTTAGTAAAGCATAGACTACTGTCAGCAAATGCTTTTAAATCTCAGAGTGACAATTTAAGTTGACTATCCATTTGTGTATGGATCTTAATAAGTATAGCTTTTGTCCCTTTTTCTTCTTCTCTTTGTAAATGGAGCAGTCAGGGACGTGACATGCGGGTCTGCCTGTGGGATCTGACAGAAGGCCGCAGCGAGGCGCTGGACTCCGTGTGGACAGGCAGTGTTGGATTCTGTCAGTGCTCCGTGCTGGAAATGAGCCCATCCAGCTACCTGCTGGCCTTTGCTGGCCCGCAGACCGAAGAGGTGAGAGGTCAGGCACAAAGGGTATTTCTAAAGTTTGAGGTGGTTAAGTCTAGCGGTAACTAGCTGCTAATATAGCCTTTCTTGCAACATGCATCCTTTTATTACTAGTGTAATAAGCAGTGCACTAGTGCAAAAGAATTGTCAACAGTTTCTTTGTTGATACTGAAAACTAATGTTTTTTTGTTTTTTTTTTGGCTTGTAGTCTGTTATTTGTTAACGGATAACTGTATGTCTAAGCAAGAGCTGCTTTCTTATTTCTGAATCCGCTCAAGGAATGCGAGCGAGTTTGTCAAGACTTAACATGACACATAAACATAAAATCTGCAGCCAAGAACTGTCAAACAGTAATCAGAATGACATCATTAGAAAAACAGCAGGGAAGAGCATGAACTTAATACCAAACACAGTGTCATTAATCTGGAGATTTTATAAATGGATTTGTAGCGTTGTTTTCCTGGACGGACTGGTTATATCTCAATCAACTTTAAAGACAAATGTCAATCTACACCTTTTGAATTGGTTGTAAATTTTCTCTAAGCTGCATCTGATAGTTTAAAGTTGATTTGCCTTAAATTGTGTGTCAATGTGTGAAAGTCTAATCTTAAGCTCTTTGAGTTGTAAGTACTTTTAGAAAAGCGCTACATAAATTCAGTCCTTTCACCATTTTTACACTGACATAAAACATTTATAACTCTTTATCTAACTTTTGAAAAAAATAATTAAGTTTTAAAAGTGAAAAATCCTTAATGTAATGTTTCGTACTCAAAATATACAGACAATTCTTCTTTAAATGAAAAAATTGTAAAGGCAATGCCAGTAGTGCAACAATCTGAAACTTTACACATTTCAAAAATTTAAAACATTTAATTATCTAAAGGTATGTCACGTTGAGATTTGGCCTGTTTTACCTCAACTTTATGTGTATGTATGTAATGTGTAACAGTTTTACTGCAATTATGATGTTAAATACTTGAGTTCATTACTTCCTTCCTTCTGACTCTTTTTTTCAATTTGACAAATATTAAATCTGACTGGATTACGTCTCAGTCAGTATTTTCATTTGGTTTTTAAAAACCTACCAAAACTGTCAAGCATTTATATCACACTTCCCCTCTTTCAGGATTTTATTTTATTTAGTATTTTGCAGGTAGGATTTTTTTTTTATTGAAAACTGTTGTAATTTTTTTTGTCAGTAAAATTATGACTAAATAACTGCCTGTCAGCCAAAACAGAAACAGCAGCTACAAAAACTGATGCTTAAGCCTAAATGCAATTTTACAAAACTTGTTTCATGGTTTCACGAGTCAAAGATAACCCAATTTAGTCATAGTAAAAGACGAAATGTCATGCATGGTGGTGGTAGCATCATCATGGGGTTTCTGACAAGCTAATAGACTTCTAGAGTGACCTGGACTTCCACCCTATTGAAAATATTTGAACACTGATTGGTTTCTGTGCTGGAAACCAACCAATTTAAATGAACTCCTCCAATTCATACAAGTTCTTAAACATCTAACCAGGATCGCGCCATAGGCTTGTTGATTGCTACCAAAAATGTGCGGCTTCTCTGCGATTTACCAAGGGATTGTTATCTAAATAAATTCTCACCAACACTGTAAATCTAATATTTTAAGCCAGGAACTGTCAAACAGTAATCAGAATGTTTTCCTTATTAAACCTCTGTGGAAGAATTTAATCTGGACCAGGAGCTAAATATCGGTCGGTTGCGGTCGCAGCTGGTGACTTTCCTTTTTATTGAATGCTCTTGTCTAAAGCACCTAATAGCCCTCAGCGATCCTACGAGAGTAAGCTAAATTGTGAGTTTCAGACGGTAACAAATGACGAAATCCGTTTTGATTGATTAAATAGTCCAGGCGTCTGCTTTACACAGGGAGAAAAAAAAAAGAAGTTAACTTGGAATGAGATCACACTTCTGTCCGTCTCGTAGTTAATTCACGACGCCCGCGAGCTTGTACGGTTTTTGTGTGGAGCCACTGTCTGAGAGGTGAGACTGGATGGGGAGAAGGCAGCCAAAAGCTCATTCAGCCATCTTTTATTGCCTCCAGATTCATGTTACGCGCAACTTGAAAGGGCCGGGGGCGGTCACCTGATCCGGTCAGACGTGCCTCCGCTAACCCCCGGGTCCGGCATGCCCGGCCAGCGGGGCGCCTGTGACTCCCAGCACCTCAATAATGCTATTGTCCCAACAGACACAGACAGAGGCACACCTATGCAGCCATTGAGGGGAGACCAAAACGGACTGCAGCCCTCCTTTTTTTTTTTTTGTCATTTGGCATCTCCACCCCATTCCACAGACATAACGGACCAAGACAGATGCTTATCATGCATGTGCAAGTAAAACACCCTCATTAACGAATTTCTGCAGAAACAATGCACAGGCTCATGCCAATAAGCACGCACAATAGCGTGATTTACCATGTGCAAAAAAAAAAAAAACAAACCCAAAACAGGTCAGTATTTGGATATATGACATGAAAGTAGACAAAACAAAAAGTTCCTACTGAGGGTGTTTTTTCTCTATTTACTGCTCACATTGACATTCCTGCCAGCAGCAGATAACTGCTGTGGCAGAACCATTAATTAATAGCGTGAGTGTTTTATTTATGGGGCAGTTCGATGCCACACAAGAACAGAGATCACCTGAGGCACAGAGGAGCCTTAAAAGCTCCCTTTGTCAGGCACGCAGAGGTAAACATGGAGGACAGATGTGGCCTAGTGATAAAATACAGATCACTCCCTTAAAGGCCTGTTTAACGTGAGGCCTAATGACGATGAATATGCGAATCGTCGGCCGGGAGGAAGCCGGAGGAGTTAGTTTTGCCCCTAATGTGGGTACAGACCCGCACACTTTATCACTCCATCGTTTTTATTAGAAGTTGATTCGGGGGCTCATGTCGCCGGGTCAGGCTGTAGCTGGATGGATTACAGACAGCTAAGTGCTGGCTGGTGGTAGAATGATCTGTGGAAGTCTAAAAAATAAAAATAAAAAAAAAACAAACAAAAAGAAAAAACTGTAATTATAATGACATGATTCTGGTTGCAGCTGTGATGTTTGAAATCTGAAGGCAGGTTATAACTTGCACCTTGTAAACAGATATTGCACCCGCAAGTGTGCTAACCCCCAAAATATGCAGCTTTCCTCCAGTCGTGAAGACAGATTCATTAAGGTAAATATACAAAAATAATTTGAATTTAATTAGGCTAAATACAGTGCACATAAAGGTTTTAATAACCCCTGAACCTTCTCATATTTTGCCACACCACAAACTTCAAAGTAATGTATTCGAAATGTGTGTGATGGACCAACACACGATTTAGTACAATTGTGAAGCAGAAGAAACGTTAGAAAATATTTTTCTAATTTATTTATTTTTCACGTACTGTAATTCTGTTTGAATTTACCATCCCTTATGTTTTAATACTGCTAAATAAAACACAGTGCAACCAAATGTGTTCTGATGTCGGCTTCACTTGTTTTAATAATTTATTGATATTGATGAAAAAGTAACGGCTTATCCGTGAAATAATCTGCCACTTTTTCTCAATTGTTGACTTAAAACAAGCTCCTGTTTCTTGCTAAAAAGTTACTTCTAAGTTAGCTTTGTCTTATTTCAAGTGAACTAAGATATTTGCACTAGAATCTAGACCAAAAATATTTGGTAAGATTTAGTTTTTGCAGTGCGATTATTATTATTAGTGAGGTGCAGCACAAATCTCGGCTTTTATCCAACACATCATATGAAGTCCTGATCGGTGTTTGCCACAAGCCATGAAGGGAACACAGAAAACAAGTGGAAGATGGAGCTCCAGTCAAACTGTTTGACCTACACTCAGATTGCAATGTGTGGCAGAAAACACATTAGTGTCATGGTGGAGGCAGCATCATGTGGAGGATGTTGAACTTCCAGCGAGAAAGCAAGACTGGGTGAAAAGCCAGAGCTACGATGAAATGACCCAGTCAAAAGTCCAGACCTAAAATCAACAACAACAACAAAAAAAAAAACCTGCAGGTAAGCTTGAAATTTGCTGCTCCTTGACACTCTGTCCACCAAAGCATGAACAAAAATATCAGCGTAATTGCAGTGAAAGTTGTTGACTCTGGGTTGCTGAACACAACTTCACACCACAAACACCAACCCGTGCATCTTTAACCTTCTGCGTCACAATTATGCTCTGCTGTGTTGTTCTAGCTCAGAAATTTGCAATGAAATACATGAATGTTTATGTTTTTAACCTGAGAAAATGTGAAAAAGTTTACACTATTTACTGTGCAGATTAAAAAGACTTTGAGGTCTTTTAGCTGGATGCAACAATTTGGTTTAGACCAGTGGTCCCCAAACTACGGCCCACGGGCCGGATCTGGCCCGCCTCCACATTTGGTCCAGCCCCCTGAACAATACCAGAGAGCATTCAGATTTTTTTTTCCCGGACTATAAGCCGCTTATATGTGGATTTTTCTTCAACTACCAGGGGGCTCTTTAGCAGGAAGTGAATCATTGGAAGTCAAAATTGGAAATAGAAGAAGAAAGCACCCATTAAAGCGTAATTAGGTTTTAATAGGGAATTGAAATTTGAGAATGTTGTTGATCAGTTAAATCGCATTGAGGGGAAAAAGAAGATTGTTCGTTTTTTTAAATAATACTGGGATCATCATGAGAATTTGAGGTATAGATATTAGGATCCAATAGATGGCAGTAGTGCAACAATAATGAATGCAAGCTGCTGTTGAAATCTGAAGAAGAAGAAGAAGGCGCCCATTTTCATTTAGCACATGCTAGTAGCAGACACGAAGGATCAGCACTTTACTATTACAGTTACCGTTTGGAAACTACAGTAATCAGTTCAGTTAAATCTAAACTTGGCAACTTTTTCTTTTTCAACCCTAATAAATGTGATATTCAATTGACCTGTTATTACTCAAATTTTGGGTGTCCGCCTCCCTCTGATGCTGCTGCATCGTTGTGGAAAACCTGGAGCGGCAGAGATATCTGAGGCTTATATGTGTATGTTTACTGGTTTAAAAAAAAAAACAACTTTGGGGTTGTGGCTTATAGTCTGGTGCGGCTCATAGTTCGGAAAATACGGACTATAATCCTTCCTGGATTTATTCTGTGAAGAACCCACAGAGGGTTATTTGATTGTGCTTTCTGGAGAACAATACTTTTTTACATTTAGGCACTCCTGCAATCGTCACACTTTTTCTGTTACAAACTGACTCCGGCCCCCCACCAGAGAAGGAAAAAGTTATGTGGCCCTCACAGGAAAAAGTTTGGGGACCCCTGGTTTAGACTGAAGTATTTAAAGGANACTCCGGCCCCCCACCAGAGAAGGAAAAAGTTATGTGGCCCTCACAGGAAAAAGTTTGGGGACCCCTGGTTTAGACTGAAGTATTTAAAGGAAGGGTGTTGTGTATTTTCCAGGCACAAAGCGTCATTATATAGCACAACCATCTGTCTCTTTAAGAGGCTCCTACTCTTTCACAGCAGTCCTCCTCCATTATCCCGTTTACAACCGTTGTGAGGAGCGTTGAAGTGAGAAGTGGTTTGCATGGTAACGTCAGCAGTTCCACCAGGTGTTTGCTAATTGCTGCTGCCGCTAGTCTGGAGGAGCCCCGCTGCACCTCCGAGGTGGAGCTTTGTGGAAATAAATATCGCTTTGTGAGAGAGCGTTTAAGCACCCTGGAATGGTTGTCATGGGAGATTCAAGGATTTCTCAAACCTGCATGAAAGAATCAAAGCAAAACTCCAAGTATGTTTCTGATGAGGGAATAACATTGTAAGATAAAGCTAAAAAAAAAAAAAAAAAAGTCTATCTTACATAATACCAATCCTTTAAAAAAATGTAGGAAGTTCCAAAATGAAATGAGGCTTACAGCTTTAGTACACAGGCATGAATCCCACCTGAAATGTTGAATCTGTTCTCCACAGATCAAGATCATCGAGATGCCCAGTAAGAACCCGGTCTGCACGCTGACACCAGACACGAAGCTGGGAATGGTCATGTGCCTACAACTATGGAAGGTAAGCTAGCTCTGGCGCTGTCACACCTTTTCTCTCCTGGTTGTTTAAGTCTATATTGAACCTGCTTTCTTTCGATTGCTCGGGAAACTCTGAGTCGGAGTGATCTAGTACAAATCAGCAACAACAACGACAAAAAAAAAGAAATCGCACACGCAGAAGACGCGGTCTGATTTACGGCTCAACGACTCGTCCCGGGCCATTTTTCCATGCGTTGCTTCTCAGCTGGCAGCCAGTCCCAACACTGTAATTAGAGCGTTTGGAAAGGCCGTGGGTTCACATCCATATATCAGCCTGCAGCTGTATATCCAATCTGATCTGAGCAAAACGTTTTTGTTTCGTTTTGTTTTGTGGACACCGTTGAGCTGTTTTATTTTCCTCTCATTAATGTGATCCTATGATTTTTTTCTCGGTTATTATTGACTTTCTTTCTTTTTTTTTTTTTTTTCCCCAGTTTTGGGACCGTGGTTAGAGACTCCCTGTTTTTGTGTGCGTTTTATGAGCTTGTTAAAGTTTACAGGCAACAGAAATGAAAACCCTGCTTATCGTGTTTAAAACTACGGCTGGGCAGGCTTCCGGGAGGCCTGCGTCTTTTCAATCCGAGCGCTATTAAAATAAAAGAAAAACAAAAAAAACAGACGCACACAAACAGGTGACGGTCTGTTTCACAGCGTGTCGACGAGTTTGTTTCCAAAACCTTCTTTGTTTTGCTTTGATTCTGCTTGCTGCGCCTACTTTTCGTCTCCTGATTTATGAACCGGTGCTGCCTCCGTGCTGAGTGCCAAGAAACCAAATGATCAATTATAGGATTATAAATGATATAACATCAATGTAATACAGCATAGGCAGCTGCCTGACTTCAAAGCTAAACAGGCTCAGGTGACTCTAAATCATTTTATGGGGATTCCTGAAGAGACACACGCTTACTCCCCTGCTACATTTATTTAGTGGAAAACATACTTTATGATTGTACACTGATCCTTCCTTCTCTGTCTAACTCACTCATTTAATAAGTCAAAAGAAAGAAACGTCTCTCCACGTCAAATGTTTATGAGCTGCCCACTTCTTCCTCTGACCCACAAAGCTGGAGGCAGTGGCCCCGCCCACAAGGACCTCTTCTCTCCGTCACTCCTCTCATCATCCACCTCTTGTCATTTAACAGTGATGGTCCTTCTTATTTCTAAAAACAGACTCACCAGAAGTTTTACTGTCAGCCTACAAGACCTTTTGTGAAGCAGAACTTATTCAAAGCAGCATTAAACAACATTGTTCTGTTTCACTTTGTATTATTTTATTCTCTTAAAATAAATGCTGCTGTAGTGCTGGAGATGCAATCCCTGGTAAAAGTCTTCACAATCCAGGAACATTTTTCACATTTTGTAACTTTACAATCATAAACGTGATTAACAGCGTAGTATAAAATTTATATGGTTTTGTTGTTTTTTACATTGGAATATTATATTAGGAGTATTAATATGATACTACTAAATTATGCACATTTAGTGCATAATTGTGCACTAAATGTTGAAGGAAAATGTGTATTTCCCCATGTCATTTTCAAGATCTACAAAAATCTAAAAGGTGAGCATTTTACAATATTTTAGCCCCTCCCACCTGCCCAGGGAAATACTTTAATAAATCAAATCTGGCAGAAGTTTCTATAACATAAAGTATTTGCTCACATCAGCCCATATGCAGAGTCCAGACTCTTACATTTTTGACTGTTTGTTTGCAGATCAGTCTCATTGGAAGCAGATTACATGTCAAGTCTTTCCAGACATTCCCAATTAGATTTAGATTGGCCTTTGATTAGGACATTCCAACACAAGACTATGCTTTAATCTAGGGTTACACTGGTAAGTTGGCCCCGATTTCCTTAATTTTGGGAAATCACCAATCGGCCGATAATTATATAAAAAAAAAACAATATCCAGCTTAAGGCCTTTGAAAAAGCCCGTTGCTCTGCTGTGGGAGAGGACAGACAGACAGACAGACAGACAGACAGACCCTTCCACCACATCTGCACATCAGTGGTTAACAGTAGTCTCACCTTAGCAATTTTTTTGTTTTTTCAGACAAAAAAATCGTTATCGGCAGGTCAGCATTTCTGAAGATCAGTGATCGGTATGTAAACCATATGTGGTGCAGCATCCATGTACATGCAGCATCCATGTACATCAATTACTCTCACCGCTATTAATATGCTTTGTTACCTAAAAACCCAGTAAGACTCATTAAAGTCCACAAAATGCAAAAGAACTCCAGGGAATGGATTCAATCTTAAAAATCGAGGTGTATGCTGTTTTATCCCTCCCCATTTGATCGGCTGCGACTCAGGAGAATCGGCTTTGATGGAGCGAACAATCAAAAGTGGCTCCACATGTGGCTTTGACTGGCGCGAGGACGCCGGGCCCTGGCCGCGGGGACGGTGGTGATGTACGACGTGCGAGGCTTCTGATGTGAGCGCAGGCCGGCTGGGAAAAAGGGAAAAAGGAAATGTTCCTTTTACAGATATCCATCACTCTGAGCTCATCACCTCGCTGCCTCGTGGCCATCACATGGTGGCGGGAGCTGAACGACGACCACAGGAAACGATTGGTTCCTTATGTGGAAGCAGCTCCCGCCCGAGGCCTGCGCCGCGACATCAACAACTCAGGCTTGTTCATGGGTTAAAGTGAACTACGTTTTCACTTGGACCTAAAAAATACATTTCTGGTTCTCCTTAGATTTAAAAAATAAAAAACACAATTACCTTCATATTAACATATGTTTATTCCATCCAGCATTTGCTTGTGTCACCTTCTGCAGCCAACCTTTTTAATCGCTTTAAATTTTAAAAAAATGTTAATGTTTATCAGAACAAAACTCCTTACAACTTATCTTTCATCCAGCTATCCCTTTCCTAGGTGATCAAATCTTTAAAATGTGATCATGACTGAGATCTCTTTATTTACCTCATATGTTTTATTCAATTTACATCAAGGTTTATAATTACTTTTTTTTTCCTTTGGTTTTATTAATTTCTACTTTTTAAATCCTGTGAGGTGTAAATAAATAGCCTATCAAAAGTCCCAATAGAGCTGGAGAAGTATGAAATACCTATTATAATGTTAATTGTTACTATTGACTACCTCATATAATTTTTTGGAAATGTTTCTTTACTTTCTTTCAAATTATGAACAATAAAAGAACTCCACTGCACAGACAGAAGATTAGTACATAAACAAAGAAAACAGTAGTTGGCTACAGTAAGTAAATGAAACAGAAATTATTTAGTGAGAAACCGATACGTTTATAAGCTGTTGTGTGGTCAAATTTCACCTTTACATAAAGACATTTCAGATGTTTTCTCCTTTTAAGGTGGATGTTGCTCTATAATCTGTACTTCATAAGCAGATAGACAAATTCACACATTTATTCAGTGTGCAAAAACATGCCAGGGTGACAGTAAAGGCTAAGCTCCGTTAAAGTTTTATGGAGAGCTCTGTGGCACAAAATATACTGTTTGTTTATTCAGTTAACTGAAGGATTGTTTTCTCAGAGCCATTAAACAGGGTTAAATGAGAGGGACAAAAATAATTAAAAGAAGTTCGTTTATCAGGGATTCCTTCCCTGCTATAATGACTCAAATAGAACCAGAACCAAATACTGTCAGAGGAGAGAACAGCATCTTTCTCTAGCAGTGTGTGTGTGTGTGTGTGTGTGTGTGTGTGTGCGTGTGCGTGTAACAATATTAGAGTAATCAGAGGCTTTGAGAGGAATTCAGATCCTCAAATACATGATTTAGAAATCTCACAGAGATTAGCTCCTTAAAAACATTTTTAAAAAATACTTTTTTTTTTTGGGAACGATTCATTAAAACAGTTCTTGAACAGATCTTTAAGATCCAGCTCCCTTCAAACAGCTGTGAATCGCATCACGGAGCAGCCTGAATTTACAACAGTAACCAGCCATGACTGGTTTAAAAATGCTCAAAATCCAAATAATTAAAAGGGAAGAAAATGTAATTAGATACATTACTTTAAGTGACTTTAATAGTTAGTAGTTGCTAACTTGATAACTACTAAATGTAAACGTTTTTAAAGTGTCCTACCCAGCACTGGCAGAGACATCATTTGCAGAGAAGCTATGAAAGATCGAAATGATCTCGTCGTAAGAAGATATAAGTCAACGGAAGAGAGAAAACAAACTTCCACAGCTTTATTTAGTGCAGTCAAGACGATCTTTAGTAATTGAACCAAATACATAAAAAACTCTAAACAGCAACATTAGAAGAACTGGATGTTCTTTCAAAAATAATGAAAAAAATAAATAAATAAATGGAGGCTGGTCAATCCAATAGCCCAACATCAACCCCTGAAAGAGCTGCAGGAATTTCTGTCAGATGGTGGATGTGTTCTGCATGTGTCGGTAATATCCCGTGTTCTCCATATCTCTGGTGTAACAGAATCTTTCGCTTCCAAAGAAAATATCTAAGCCTGACTAAGATCTTCTAAAAGTAATGTTATGATCTGAAGAAACCAGACTTAAACTTTTGTGCCTCAATTCTGAAAGACATGTTTGGCACAACCGACACTGGCCATCACCAANAAAAGTAATGTTATGATCTGAAGAAACCAGACTTAAACTTTTGTGCCTCAATTCTGAAAGACATGTTTGGCACAACCGACACTGGCCATCACCAAAGACACGTCACACCAAGAGGGAAACATGGAAACATGGATAAAGTGGTGATCAGTCCCATACACTGGCCTATTTTTTTTATCCCAGAACGTTGAGGTGTCTGATTAAAAGCTGAACAAGAAGATTAGTTTTATGTCTTAGCATCACTTTGAGTGACAGGATATGTCAAAACAACACTCAAAGCATTAATTAAGCCAAAACTTTACAAAATACGTAGACACTTTGCACTTAAGATAAAAACGTGGCACAGCTTTAGCTTCGCCCCGCTCAAATTCAATGACGTTACGCTGTCATTGCAGTTTATGAAGTGAAATGAAATGAACTGTTGTATTTGTTCATTTGCATTTGGTAATATACAATTAAAAAGACTTAAGTGGTCAGATGAAAAATCTGTAGAATGTGCTAATTTTTCTTATCCGATTAACCTGTCAGAGCAACTAACGATTATAATACTTCAAACATTCCCACTGAGTTGACAGTTCAGACATTTCTTTTTAATGTAAAAGAAACCAGCAGTTTCTTAATCTTGTTGTAAGAGTTGTAATCCAATTTCATTTTAACCAGTGAAACACTGGGTAAAATCTGCACCACTTCTGTTTCCCCGGCACGCTGCCGTCCTCTGGTCCGTCTTCTCTTCTTCTTTGCAGCTGTTCTCCTGTGATGAATCTCCACCCAGTGCCCCAGCCCCACTCCAGCAGAGAGAGCCCTCTTGTAGAAAGGCCTGTGGAGGATATAATGAATTAGGTGTCTACCCAGGGTTCCCCGACCTCCGACCCATGACATCATCAATCAAGGAGGTCCTTCGCTTAAGTGAAACGCTGGGCCCCCAATCTGGATCGCTTGGCCCGGTCCCTGCCGGCAAGCAGGGGACGGGGGGCCACTGATTTTCACTTGTTTTTATTTGTTTTCATAATCCCTCCGTGTTCGTCCTCCGCTGATGTGTTTGGAAGGAGTACACGACTCTGTCTATAATTTGTTTCAAGCTGGAAGAGGAGAAATATGGAGCGTTAACAGAGGAGAGGACTTGAACATGGATGAAAAATGGCTGACGTGGTCTCCGTGCACATATGGAAAAAATTTTTTTCCCTCCTGGCTTCTGCGTGGTACTGCGATTTTTTTTTTCTTCATCTTCTTCTTAAGGCCTGGTGTTATTTTAAAAGCAAAAGGTAGAGCCAGTGCAGCGCCGAGTATCTGAGTTTATTCCTCGATCATCTGAAGTCCTGATCTAGCGCTGACCTTTCATAAGGCTCGACAAAGTTCAAGGCTTTGCCCGACCAGGTGTGTGTTTGCTGTGGTGTGTTCAAACTTAACATAAGAAATTGTGTTTTTATTTTATTTTCTGTTTATTCATAAGAAACTGGGACCTCAAGAAAAAGACGACGGTGTTACAATGAATCCTAAACCTCTTTTCACTCTTTCTGTTTCAGTCTTTTCCTCCCAGTGTCAGTTGAATTACTCTTTACTTTATTATTTACTTATATTAGATAACATCTCAACTCTACCATGTGCTTATAACTGCACAAGATTTACCCTTTTAATAGAAATACATGTTGTGCTTCATGCTTGTTCTCCTGTAGGTCATATACTGTCCAGGGAATAAGGGGTGGGCATTTATCGTATCGTTTATTATTTATCATGATAAATTCCTTATCGTGATTTTGATTTAACATTGTCACGATGAATTCCAAATAACTATGTTTTTTAAAAAAAGCTGAAGCTGTCCACATGATCAAGGTTGTTGTTTTTCCTATTTTCCTCCCCACAAAGGTGTGTGAATAGATTTGAAAATATCATTAAATGTTCTTATAGTGCATTTCAGTGATAAAAAATATACTTCTGACTGGTGTTACAAGTAGGGATGTTTTTCAAGAGCAGCTTTTGTGAGACTCTGATTACTCTAATGAAGCCATGAAGTCGCAAAATGTTATGATAAAACTTTAACTCCATATCGCTCACTCCTACAGGGAGTATTAAAAGGCGCCCATGTCTTTTAAATATTTTTGACATTATGCCACAGACAAGCACAAAATTGGCCATTTCTTTGTAATTAAAATCTGAAATGTGTGGCATGAGACCAATCTTTCGCTGTAGTCATAGCTGTAAGTTTTTTGGGATTCAATTTAAAAAAAGAAACATTATTTTACAACCTTAAGACATAAAATCCCCCTCCCCCCCAAAAAAAAACAAAAAAACATCCAAATTTGAAGGTCTACCATGTCAAAATCTTAGTCCGACTAGGGCAGATTAAAATACTAATTGCATTTTGTGCATTGATAGACGACAAAAAGTGTCAAATGATGGATAAAATGATACTGTTGTGCTGCAGAGAGCAGCTGGCTGACGAATGGAGGCCACAACGTCTCTGAGTGTCAGCCGGAGCTTCCAGACTGATAACCTCTGCTCCTCTCAGCTCCCAGCACTACACTAGTTCTTTTTTTTTCTTTTTTTTCTTTTTTTATGGCTTTCTAAACCCCCGTTCTCATCTCACGTCTTAACTTGCGTCGCTCTCCCTCCGTTCCTGCTGTCCCTCCTCCCTCTCTCCCGTCTTCCTCCCCTCTCTTGCAGCCTGACTCGGGTCTCGGACCGCTCCTGTTCGCTGGATACGAGGACGGTTCCCTGTTGCTGTGGGACGTAACCCAGAGGTCCGAGCTGAGCCGTGTCAAAGCCCACCCCGAGCCCATCATGTGCCTGACCTTTAACCCCGGCAGTCTGAGGGGCGTATCGGGCTCCTGCGAGAAGCAGCTCTCTTCATGGATGCTGGACGGCCAGAACCACATACAGGTTAGGAGGCTCGGGGCTTATCCGGCTGATCTGGTTGTGTTTGTTGTTTAGGCTGCAGCTCTGGAGATCCTGAAGATGTGTTGCTACTTTCTGACTTATCCAATCCCTTTATTCATCATTTTTGACCGTTTACAGTTAGCAGTTACCATCTATACATTTATTTTTATTCCCTTCATCAGTTTCTGAGCCTTCAGCTTCTCGTCTTTAATCATAGATATCCTTGTTTATTCACAGTATAGCATCAGCGTCTCAGTATCAACTTTATGCATTATTTACAGCTAGCTAAATTATTTTTTAATATTATGAATTAGAGAAGCACAAAGAAACCATCAAGTAGCGGGACATTTTCCACTTCTCACCTCCAACCGTAAACAATGACTGACAAGCAGGAACAATTTTGTTGTACCAACAAAAGCTCTCCTCAGTGTGGAAGTTATTACTGTGGGAAGAAGACCTTTGTGTTAGCTACTTTCAGTTTTAGTGAGTTCCTTAAAAAATTAATCCAAGGACGTAAGCAGATGTAAGGAAATTGAAACTGTATTTTGCTGCAATAGAGCAACACTTCCAACAGATCACAGTGGGATTGTTTTATCCAACTGAGCCTTCAAACTCCGAGTCAGGTGACATTTTTGAAGTGGAAATGTTTGGAGGAAGGTCAGAATATTAAGTTTGCTGCAGTAATACTAACCATGCTAGGAAGTAAAACAAAACAAACAAACTGAAGTCCATAGAGAGTTTGTCCTTGTTTTAATATATTAGCATGGGTGAGCATACTTTCGCTAGTGCGCTAATAGTGGAACTTATTTTTCGTTTAACACTTTTGCTTCCTTGGAACCGTTTCTGTGCTTAGTTTCCCCTAATTGAACTTTTCTGGATGAATTATAAAGCACTAAATTACTTTGCTGGTTTGTAAACTTTCAGTTGAATAAAGATTAACATCTGTTTGGACAGTTAAGAACTTTTCAAGTGGACATTTATATTCATGCTCTTATTTTGAAAAGAGAGAAGACTTTTTACTTTTTTCCTCTCCTCACATTCTGTCTCCCTTTCTTTCTCTATTTTTTTCTCCTCATAACTTTATTTCAAACAAGAAATGTACAAGAACAAAATAAAACTCAGTAAAGAAAACAATATAAACATAAACAAAATATCCAAGGACATTGTGGAACATGTCAATTATAATCTCAAAATGAAGTTGGAGACTGATGATTATAGTCTTTCAAGGGGAGATATTTTAATTAAAGTTAGCTCTTTAGCATTAGCAACTTTAAATACCAGGTTGGTGTAGCGGTTTAGCGTTAGCAGAACTAATATTTGTTTTTAGAGCTTTAATGTAACTAACTTTTAGTTAGTGGTGCCAACCACTAAAGATGAGTTAAATCCTGTTTAACCACAACTTGTTCGCTCACACACGACATGACATCACTGCTCCTAAAATGAATAATCAATGAGCGCTCAGACTTAACTACCTGCTAACTGATTGTTGTGCCCAGTGGTCATCTAAATCCCATGGAGTGGAATAAATGAATAAATGGCGCCAGAGGAGAGGAGAGTGTTGGCTTTCGCCCGACTTGCTTGGAAAACATTAGGGCCCAAAGAGGAAGAGGCTCAGCGGGGCTCCAGGGGCCATAAATCAGCTGCTGGTTACACAGTGTTGGCAGGACTAGGGGCCAAGGGCCAGACTGAGGCTGTCACTCTAGACTCAAACCACCCACAGACACTCTGAGACAGAGTCTCACAATAGGCCTTGTTAATATGTTCAAAAATAGCAATTGTTGTTGTGAGGAATCTCTTTGTGCATCGAATAAAATCGGAAATTTTAACTGATATTTTAAGAGTAATATAGGAGGAAATTGTTCGTACGTACACTTGGATGCTGCAGACGTCGCAGCATCTCACACTGACGTGTGTTTTTGTGAGAGTCCCAAATTCGCATTCCCCCGCCCCTTCCACACTCACTCAAAGAGATCACATCAGCTTTTGTGCCATAATTCATTGTACATAACAGCTCCTGCTTCAGAGACTTTCTGCCTCATTTGGAAACTGTATTTTCTCTTGATTTCATGAGCAAATAGGAATGCTCCTATTTTTCAGTCAAACCTCATGAATCAACGCCAAGGGGAACCTACGGCTGATATAGTGGGCTCCTGCTCCAGCGAAGGGGTATTATTCTTTCCAGGGCTTTTTACAAATGAACGCTCGAATTAGAAATATTTGCAGAGCTCCCATTTTCTCACCCCGAATGTGTGTCTAGACAAACACGGCACAGGATTTCAGTCGGTATGCCATAAACAGGAGGCGAGCAGTTATTGGGGTTTATTTTGCTAAAGCAACAAAATATTGATTCAGCATGTAATCCAGGATGAGGATGACAGGGGGGGGAAAAGCACAAGGGAAGAGGGGAAGGATTCAGTTGGGGCTTTTAAATTACTCCGAAGTGCAGCTCAGTGTGACGTCCAGACAGCTATCCTCAGCGCTTCCCACAGACGTATTTTCTGTGTGGCCGGGGTGGAGGTCCTGCCGGGTGGCAGGTCCGGGCCACGGCTTCTGACGGACGACCTGCGAGAGGTAATAAAAATATCAAAACCTTGGAGGCCTTTAAGCCAAACAAAAAACACATCTGCAGTAAGGGGAACAGTAGTTCACGGTGGGAGGCTGCAATAAAAACCGGGGAGACTGCAAGTGCCACAGCATCTCACTTCCCACAAATTACCCCGGCAATAAAGCCCAAACAGAGTGCAGTGGAGCTGGCTGGGCGAGGCAGATGGATGGTTTTAGTGAAATCCAGGAGGGAACTGAATTTGACACAAAACAGCGCAGTTATGATTTAATGACACTGGAAGTCTATGAAGTGAGCTTATCTGGGCCAGATAAAGACAGATGGGCACAGGACTGGAGGTTAATGTGTTGCACATGGCTCCCAGAGGCCTTTATCTGCCGTGTGACCCTGCTGGCCTCAGATTGTTTCGTGGTAACAAAGCATCATCTTCAGCCCTGTTTCCCTTCTACTGGGCATTTTTGGGATTGTGAGGCAATTTGGGTGTTGGGGGGTTTACTGGCCGTTAAATTACATAATATAAATACATGGATTTAACTCCTTGTTAAATCCACAAAATGCATAATTTGATTATAATTTGAGTTCATTAATACTTTAGAAGCAAATAAATGTTTGCTTTATTTTATTTTATTTTTATGTTTTTACAAAGTCACACATTGGCACCACCACTCGAGTCCTGTAGAATGCAATAAATCAGCAGCATTTTGCACAGAGTGCAACTGGCCAAGAGTAGATTTGTTTAGATTTGTAAATGCATTCCAATAATTCAGATGAGATGAAATCAAAGCATGAATTAAGATTTCCATTCCAGGAACAGCAATGAAACAAGACACAGTTTTCAACCTTCTCCCACGGTTTCATACAGTAGCTTTACCTTAAACACCAAGAGGCCCAAGGACCACCGTTACCTTTTAATTATAAAAGATAATTAATTATTTTTATTGTTGTTATTAAATGAAGAAAACCGTCTCACAGAGCAGCCTTCCAACTGTGTCTTCCTCACTCAGCTCCTTCAGACTAGTCAGCAGCAATTAGCAAACACCTGGTGGAACTGCACATCAGCTGAGCTCATTAAAGGAGCTACGTCTCAGTTGTTAAAGGGTTAATAGAGGAGCCGTGCTGTGATGAATTCCTAAATGTGGAGCTTCAGAAAGAACAGGAGTTCCTTAAAGAGACAGATGCCTTGTTTTATCTACTAATCTTAACAAAAGATGGCAACAAATTGTCCCACTTCAATGCCTGGACAAGTGCAATCATGAGTTTGTTCAGGAGAGAGAGAAAGAAAAATGCAGGCTGTGGCCTGTAAAAGGCAATAGGAAGACTTCCAGAGTAAGTCGGTCGTGTCTGACAGCTAGCTCTAACTGATGACTGTTCTTCACAGGAAGTCCTGCTCCTCATCTTTTAATGGGACTGTAACAATATGCCCACCCAGTGGTCACCTGTACGGTTTCTCTGTCAAAATAGAAGTGCTGTCCTGATGTTCTTCATCCTCACAGGGCCTATCCCACTTCTGCTAATGCAGCTTTCATAAAAATAAAAAAAACAATATATTAATTGTTTTCCCTCTCCCAATACTTCCTCTTCTCTCCTCCGGTCACCTGTTTCACAAATTTATATCACGTCAGCCAGAGTCAACCGACAAGGCGACAAAAGGCTGTAATCTCCCCTCCGCCGAGTGTGATTCAGGGACAGGGCGTGTCGGGAATACCTGCGAAAAAGCTTCCCGGCCGCTAGGCGCGAGTGAGTGAGCGATGACGGGACGTTTCAGTGGATCTGCGTTAACAGCAAGACGTGTGCCAAGACGAGGAAGAGAAGTGGAGCAGAGCGCGATTGAGACCTGCCACCCTTTCTTCAGTGTGTGCCGAGTCCAATGAAATGGGACAAAAGAGAATGGTGAAGTGTGAGTTCGTGTCAGGACACTTGTAGACCCACAGCGAGTGGGATCCAGCTGTTACGTTAAAGTGATCTCTGGGAAAATGGACAGTTAAACCTGCAACATTCGTGTGTGTGTGTGTGTGTGTGTGTCTGCGTCCTGTGACACACGCAGTACAAAGTACGAAGTAAGATGTTCGTTTGTCCCTGTTACAGCCACTCGGCCCAACAGAGTCAGGCCTGGTTGTTAGTCAACTCCACGTTTTCAATACTCAAATTTAATCCCTAAGGTAAAAAAATAAGACAGTCAAATTATCTCAGCAAAAAGTTATACAGAGTCTAAGCTTGTCTGTTAAATATTTAAGTAAAAAGATGGATATCCAAGGAGCTAATAGTAGGCATAAGATGATAAAAATAACAAAAAAATTGGTTGATAACTAGATTTGACTTTTTCTGCTCTGTGCTTTTATTTAGAAATTTTAAATGTCAACTGAAAATTTTTACAACAGTCTCAAAATAAGTTTAGACACTAAACTTGTACAACCTTCTGTGTCTCAGTTCCAGTTGTGTTAAACTTCCTAATTATTGCTCTTCTAGGCTTAAATAAGTTTCTATAATCCTTTTGCCTATTCATCTTCTAAGTGAAATATAAAATGTAAAAATATAAAAAATAAATCTTTATTTTAAAGAAATTGTAAGAATTTTTTTTTCACTCACTGAAAAATGTCAAATGAAAGTTTGGGGTTTTCCTACATCTGTCAGATGTGGGATTATGCTGCTGCAGTAGAACTTATTTTTTCCAAACGTGAAGGGTATGCATAATATGTTGAGCCTTATTCTAAGAGCATAATTCTACTGGCTGGTATACCATGTGAAAAAAAAAAAGTTTGATGTTGGATTGATGTTAGTTTTTCTAATGCTTTTATACAGCAAGCTTATAATAACCCACATTTTTCCTTTTCTGTTTAGTTTTTTTTTGTTTTACTAAGTTCATTTTGTAGAGCATTTAATTTAATTTATTTAGTAACTTAATCTTTTAGATGCTTGTTTCCCCCTCGTGTGTTTAGTCCAGGGACTGTTGCCACAAGAAATCCCCCAATAAACAGCGACACAGCAGCCGGGGGGGACTGCATTCGCCGCTGCACACGGGCATCTTTCATTTTAAATAATGACACAGGACGACCTTTCTTCCGAGTAGCAGTTTTCCTCTCCGCTCTCTCTCTCTCTCTCTTGGATAGAAAGTAAAAACAATTAACGAGGCGGCCTCGCTGACTGACCATTACTGCAATCATTAGCCATTTACCGCCTGCAGTTGACCCTTAAATGAAACAAATGCCTTTTCCTGACACAAACTATGGGAAGCAAAACAAACAAAAACAGACACTTAAACCCATCATTATCAGGCCTCTAATGCAGACCAGATGGGGAGAGGTAGGGGCATACCACATACCTGAGGTAATAACAAAGCTCAGAACAATCTCTAACTCCCCTGCTTTTCTCTGGATCTGTTTACCCGTCTTGTTCTGTCTGAATGGGCACACACTAGTTTTCATTACAAATGTGTGCAAAACTTTGTTGATATTTTGCTTAGGACACAATTTTACAAATTGCGGTGTTTCCGTCGAATAAGAAACGCTACTAAATTCACACAATATGCTCNAAAAGTAATGTTATGATCTGAAGAAACCAGACTTAAACTTTTGTGCCTCAATTCTGAAAGACATGTTTGGCACAACCGACACTGGCCATCACCAAAGACACGTCACACCAAGAGGGAAACATGGAAACATGGATAAAGTGGTGATCAGTCCCATACACTGGCCTATTTTTTTTATCCCAGAACGTTGAGGTGTCTGATTAAAAGCTGAACAAGAAGATTAGTTTTATGTCTTAGCATCACTTTGAGTGACAGGATATGTCAAAACAACACTCAAAGCATTAATTAAGCCAAAACTTTACAAAATACGTAGACACTTTGCACTTAAGATAAAAACGTGGCACAGCTTTAGCTTCGCCCCGCTCAAATTCAATGACGTTACGCTGTCATTGCAGTTTATGAAGTGAAATGAAATGAACTGTTGTATTTGTTCATTTGCATTTGGTAATATACAATTAAAAAGACTTAAGTAGTCAAATGAAAAATCTGTAGAATGTGCTAATTTTTCTTCTCCGATTAACCGTCAGAGCAACTAACGATTATAATACTTCAAACATTCCCACTGAGTTGACAGTTCAGACATTTCTTTTTAATGTAAAAGAAACCAGCAGTTTCTTAATCTTGTTGTAAGAGTTGTAATCCAATTTCATTTTAACCAGTGAAACACTGGGTAAAATCTGCACCACTTCTGTTTCCCCGGCACGCTGCCGTCCTCTGGTCCGTCTTCTCTTCTTCTTTGCAGCTGTTCTCCTGTGATGAATCTCCACCCAGTGCCCCAGCCCCACTCCAGCAGAGAGAGCCCTCTTGTAGAAAGGCCTGTGGAGGATATAATGAATTAGGTGTCTACCCAGGGTTCCCCGACCTCCGACCCATGACATCATCAATCAAGGAGGTCCTTCGCTTAAGTGAAACGCTGGGCCCCCAATCTGGATCGCTTGGCCCGGTCCCTGCCGGCAAGCAGGGGACGGGGGGCCACTGATTTTCACTTGTTTTTATTTGTTTTCATAATCCCTCCGTGTTCGTCCTCCGCTGATGTGTTTGGAAGGAGTACACGACTCTGTCTATAATTTGTTTCAAGCTGGAAGAGGAGAAATATGGAGCGTTAACAGAGGAGAGGACTTGAACATGGATGAAAAATGGCTGACGTGGTCTCCGTGCACATATGGAAAAAATTTTTTTCCCTCCTGGCTTCTGCGTGGTACTGCGATTTTTTTTTTCTTCATCTTCTTCTTAAGGCCTGGTGTTATTTTAAAAGCAAAAGGTAGAGCCAGTGCAGCGCCGAGTATCTGAGTTTATTCCTCGATCATCTGAAGTCCTGATCTAGCGCTGACCTTTCATAAGGCTCGACAAAGTTCAAGGCTTTGCCCGACCAGGTGTGTGTTTGCTGTGGTGTGTTCAAACTTAACATAAGAAATTGTGTTTTTATTTTATTTTCTGTTTATTCATAAGAAACTGGGACCTCAAGAAAAAGACGACGGTGTTACAATGAATCCTAAACCTCTTTTCACTCTTTCTGTTTCAGTCTTTTCCTCCCAGTGTCAGTTGAATTACTCTTTACTTTATTATTTACTTATATTAGATAACATCTCAACTCTACCATGTGCTTATAACTGCACAAGATTTACCCTTTTAATAGAAATACATGTTGTGCTTCATGCTTGTTCTCCTGTAGGTCATATACTGTCCAGGGAATAAGGGGTGGGCATTTATCGTATCGTTTATTATTTATCATGATAAATTCCTTATCGTGATTTTGATTTAACATTGTCACGATGAATTCCAAATAACTATGTTTTTTAAAAAAAGCTGAAGCTGTCCACATGATCAAGGTTGTTGTTTTTCCTATTTTCCTCCCCACAAAGGTGTGTGAATAGATTTGAAAATATCATTAAATGTTCTTATAGTGCATTTCAGTGATAAAAAATATACTTCTGACTGGTGTTACAAGTAGGGATGTTTTTCAAGAGCAGCTTTTGTGAGACTCTGATTACTCTAATGAAGCCATGAAGTCGCAAAATGTTATGATAAAACTTTAACTCCATATCGCTCACTCCTACAGGGAGTATTAAAAGGCGCCCATGTCTTTTAAATATTTTTGACATTATGCCACAGACAAGCACAAAATTGGCCATTTCTTTGTAATTAAAATCTGAAATGTGTGGCATGAGACCAATCTTTCGCTGTAGTCATAGCTGTAAGTTTTTTGGGATTCAATTTAAAAAAAGAAACATTATTTTACAACCTTAAGACATAAAATCCCCCCCCCACACACACAAAAAAAACATCCAAATTTGAAGGTCTACCATGTCAAAATCTTAGTCCGACTAGGGCAGATTAAAATACTAATTGCATTTTGTGCATTGATAGACGACAAAAAGTGTCAAATGATGGATAAAATGATACTGTTGTGCTGCAGAGAGCAGCTGGCTGACGAATGGAGGCCACAACGTCTCTGAGTGTCAGCCGGAGCTTCCAGACTGATAACCTCTGCTCCTCTCAGCTCCCAGCACTACACTAGTTCTTTTTTTTTCTTTTTTTTCTTTTTTTATGGCTTTCTAAACCCCCGTTCTCATCTCACGTCTTAACTTGCGTCGCTCTCCCTCCGTTCCTGCTGTCCCTCCTCCCTCTCTCCCGTCTTCCTCCCCTCTCTTGCAGCCTGACTCGGGTCTCGGACCGCTCCTGTTCGCTGGATACGAGGACGGTTCCCTGTTGCTGTGGGACGTAACCCAGAGGTCCGAGCTGAGCCGTGTCAAAGCCCACCCCGAGCCCATCATGTGCCTGACCTTTAACCCCGGCAGTCTGAGGGGCGTATCGGGCTCCTGCGAGAAGCAGCTCTCTTCATGGATGCTGGACGGCCAGAACCACATACAGGTTAGGAGGCTCGGGGCTTATCCGGCTGATCTGGTTGTGTTTGTTGTTTAGGCTGCAGCTCTGGAGATCCTGAAGATGTGTTGCTACTTTCTGACTTATCCAATCCCTTTATTCATCATTTTTGACCGTTTACAGTTAGCAGTTACCATCTATACATTTATTTTTATTCCCTTCATCAGTTTCTGAGCCTTCAGCTTCTCGTCTTTAATCATAGATATCCTTGTTTATTCACAGTATAGCATCAGCGTCTCAGTATCAACTTTATGCATTATTTACAGCTAGCTAAATTATTTTTTAATATTATGAATTAGAGAAGCACAAAGAAACCATCAAGTAGCGGGACATTTTCCACTTCTCACCTCCAACCGTAAACAATGACTGACAAGCAGGAACAATTTTGTTGTACCAACAAAAGCTCTCCTCAGTGTGGAAGTTATTACTGTGGGAAGAAGACCTTTGTGTTAGCTACTTTCAGTTTTAGTGAGTTCCTTAAAAAATTAATCCAAGGACGTAAGCAGATGTAAGGAAATTGAAACTGTATTTTGCTGCAATAGAGCAACACTTCCAACAGATCACAGTGGGATTGTTTTATCCAACTGAGCCTTCAAACTCCGAGTCAGGTGACATTTTTGAAGTGGAAATGTTTGGAGGAAGGTCAGAATATTAAGTTTGCTGCAGTAATACTAACCATGCTAGGAAGTAAAACAAAACAAACAAACTGAAGTCCATAGAGAGTTTGTCCTTGTTTTAATATATTAGCATGGGTGAGCATACTTTCGCTAGTGCGCTAATAGTGGAACTTATTTTTCGTTTAACACTTTTGCTTCCTTGGAACCGTTTCTGTGCTTAGTTTCCCCTAATTGAACTTTTCTGGATGAATTATAAAGCACTAAATTACTTTGCTGGTTTGTAAACTTTCAGTTGAATAAAGATTAACATCTGTTTGGACAGTTAAGAACTTTTCAAGTGGACATTTATATTCATGCTCTTATTTTGAAAAGAGAGAAGACTTTTTACTTTTTTCCTCTCCTCACATTCTGTCTCCCTTTCTTTCTCTATTTTTTTCTCCTCATAACTTTATTTCAAACAAGAAATGTACAAGAACAAAATAAAACTCAGTAAAGAAAACAATATAAACATAAACAAAATATCCAAGGACATTGTGGAACATGTCAATTATAATCTCAAAATGAAGTTGGAGACTGATGATTATAGTCTTTCAAGGGGAGATATTTTAATTAAAGTTAGCTCTTTAGCATTAGCAACTTTAAATACCAGGTTGGTGTAGCGGTTTAGCGTTAGCAGAACTAATATTTGTTTTTAGAGCTTTAATGTAACTAACTTTTAGTTAGTGGTGCCAACCACTAAAGATGAGTTAAATCCTGTTTAACCACAACTTGTTCGCTCACACACGACATGACATCACTGCTCCTAAAATGAATAATCAATGAGCGCTCAGACTTAACTACCTGCTAACTGATTGTTGTGCCCAGTGGTCATCTAAATCCCATGGAGTGGAATAAATGAATAAATGGCGCCAGAGGAGAGGAGAGTGTTGGCTTTCGCCCGACTTGCTTGGAAAACATTAGGGCCCAAAGAGGAAGAGGCTCAGCGGGGCTCCAGGGGCCATAAATCAGCTGCTGGTTACACAGTGTTGGCAGGACTAGGGGCCAAGGGCCAGACTGAGGCTGTCACTCTAGACTCAAACCACCCACAGACACTCTGAGACAGAGTCTCACAATAGGCCTTGTTAATATGTTCAAAAATAGCAATTGTTGTTGTGAGGAATCTCTTTGTGCATCGAATAAAATCGGAAATTTTAACTGATATTTTAAGAGTAATATAGGAGGAAATTGTTCGTACGTACACTTGGATGCTGCAGACGTCGCAGCATCTCACACTGACGTGTGTTTTTGTGAGAGTCCCAAATTCGCATTCCCCCGCCCCTTCCACACTCACTCAAAGAGATCACATCAGCTTTTGTGCCATAATTCATTGTACATAACAGCTCCTGCTTCAGAGACTTTCTGCCTCATTTGGAAACTGTATTTTCTCTTGATTTCATGAGCAAATAGGAATGCTCCTATTTTTCAGTCAAACCTCATGAATCAACGCCAAGGGGAACCTACGGCTGATATAGTGGGCTCCTGCTCCAGCGAAGGGGTATTATTCTTTCCAGGGCTTTTTACAAATGAACGCTCGAATTAGAAATATTTGCAGAGCTCCCATTTTCTCACCCCGAATGTGTGTCTAGACAAACACGGCACAGGATTTCAGTCGGTATGCCATAAACAGGAGGCGAGCAGTTATTGGGGTTTATTTTGCTAAAGCAACAAAATATTGATTCAGCATGTAATCCAGGATGAGGATGACAGGGGGGGGAAAAGCACAAGGGAAGAGGGGAAGGATTCAGTTGGGGCTTTTAAATTACTCCGAAGTGCAGCTCAGTGTGACGTCCAGACAGCTATCCTCAGCGCTTCCCACAGACGTATTTTCTGTGTGGCCGGGGTGGAGGTCCTGCCGGGTGGCAGGTCCGGGCCACGGCTTCTGACGGACGACCTGCGAGAGGTAATAAAAATATCAAAACCTTGGAGGCCTTTAAGCCAAACAAAAAACACATCTGCAGTAAGGGGAACAGTAGTTCACGGTGGGAGGCTGCAATAAAAACCGGGGAGACTGCAAGTGCCACAGCATCTCACTTCCCACAAATTACCCCGGCAATAAAGCCCAAACAGAGTGCAGTGGAGCTGGCTGGGCGAGGCAGATGGATGGTTTTAGTGAAATCCAGGAGGGAACTGAATTTGACACAAAACAGCGCAGTTATGATTTAATGACACTGGAAGTCTATGAAGTGAGCTTATCTGGGCCAGATAAAGACAGATGGGCACAGGACTGGAGGTTAATGTGTTGCACATGGCTCCCAGAGGCCTTTATCTGCCGTGTGACCCTGCTGGCCTCAGATTGTTTCGTGGTAACAAAGCATCATCTTCAGCCCTGTTTCCCTTCTACTGGGCATTTTTGGGATTGTGAGGCAATTTGGGTGTTGGGGGGTTTACTGGCCGTTAAATTACATAATATAAATACATGGATTTAACTCCTTGTTAAATCCACAAAATGCATAATTTGATTATAATTTGAGTTCATTAATACTTTAGAAGCAAATAAATGTTTGCTTTATTTTATTTTATTTTTATGTTTTTACAAAGTCACACATTGGCACCACCACTCGAGTCCTGTAGAATGCAATAAATCAGCAGCATTTTGCACAGAGTGCAACTGGCCAAGAGTAGATTTGTTTAGATTTGTAAATGCATTCCAATAATTCAGATGAGATGAAATCAAAGCATGAATTAAGATTTCCATTCCAGGAACAGCAATGAAACAAGACACAGTTTTCAACCTTCTCCCACGGTTTCATACAGTAGCTTTACCTTAAACACCAAGAGGCCCAAGGACCACCGTTACCTTTTAATTATAAAAGATAATTAATTATTTTTATTGTTGTTATTAAATGAAGAAAACCGTCTCACAGAGCAGCCTTCCAACTGTGTCTTCCTCACTCAGCTCCTTCAGACTAGTCAGCAGCAATTAGCAAACACCTGGTGGAACTGCACATCAGCTGAGCTCATTAAAGGAGCTACGTCTCAGTTGTTAAAGGGTTAATAGAGGAGCCGTGCTGTGATGAATTCCTAAATGTGGAGCTTCAGAAAGAACAGGAGTTCCTTAAAGAGACAGATGCCTTGTTTTATCTACTAATCTTAACAAAAGATGGCAACAAATTGTCCCACTTCAATGCCTGGACAAGTGCAATCATGAGTTTGTTCAGGAGAGAGAGAAAGAAAAATGCAGGCTGTGGCCTGTAAAAGGCAATAGGAAGACTTCCAGAGTAAGTCGGTCGTGTCTGACAGCTAGCTCTAACTGATGACTGTTCTTCACAGGAAGTCCTGCTCCTCATCTTTTAATGGGACTGTAACAATATGCCCACCCAGTGGTCACCTGTACGGTTTCTCTGTCAAAATAGAAGTGCTGTCCTGATGTTCTTCATCCTCACAGGGCCTATCCCACTTCTGCTAATGCAGCTTTCATAAAAATAAAAAAAACAATATATTAATTGTTTTCCCTCTCCCAATACTTCCTCTTCTCTCCTCCGGTCACCTGTTTCACAAATTTATATCACGTCAGCCAGAGTCAACCGACAAGGCGACAAAAGGCTGTAATCTCCCCTCCGCCGAGTGTGATTCAGGGACAGGGCGTGTCGGGAATACCTGCGAAAAAGCTTCCCGGCCGCTAGGCGCGAGTGAGTGAGCGATGACGGGACGTTTCAGTGGATCTGCGTTAACAGCAAGACGTGTGCCAAGACGAGGAAGAGAAGTGGAGCAGAGCGCGATTGAGACCTGCCACCCTTTCTTCAGTGTGTGCCGAGTCCAATGAAATGGGACAAAAGAGGATGGTGAAGTGTGAGTTCGTGTCAGGACACTTGTAGACCCACAGCGAGTGGGATCCAGCTGTTACGTTAAAGTGATCTCTGGGAAAATGGACAGTTAAACCTGCAACATTCGTGTGTGTGTGTGTGTGTGTGTGTCTGCGTCCTGTGACACACGCAGTACAAAGTACGAAGTAAGATGTTCGTTTGTCCCTGTTACAGCCACTCGGCCCAACAGAGTCAGGCCTGGTTGTTAGTCAACTCCACGTTTTCAATACTCAAATTTAATCCCTAAGGTAAAAAAATAAGACAGTCAAATTATCTCAGCAAAAAGTTATACAGAGTCTAAGCTTGTCTGTTAAATATTTAAGTAAAAAGATGGATATCCAAGGAGCTAATAGTAGGCATAAGATGATAAAAATAATAACAAAAAAAATTGGTTGATAACTAGATTTGACTTTTTCTGCTCTGTGCTTTTATTTAGAAATTTTAAATGTCAACTGAAAATTTTTACAACCTTCTCAAAATAAGTTTAGACACTAAACTTGTACAACCTTCTGTGTCTCAGTTCCAGTTGTGTTAAACTTCCTAATTATTGCTCTTCTAGGCTTAAATAAGTTTCTATAATCCTTTTGCCTATTCGTCTTCTAAGTAAAATACGAAATGTAAAAAAAAAAAAGAAAAAAACTTTATTTTGAAGAAATTGCTAGGCTGAACAATAATTGTGTCACCAGTGATTTTCTTTTTTTTTTTTTTTTTCACTCACTGAAAAAATGTCAAATGAAAGTTTGGGGTTTTCCTACATCTGTCAGATGTGGGATTATGCTGCTGCAGTAGAACTTATTTTTTCCAAACGTGAAGGGTATGCATAATATGTTGAGCCTTATTCTAAGAGCATAATTCTACTGGCTGGTATACCATGTGAAAAAAAAAAAGTTTGATGTTGGATTGATGTTAGTTTTTCTAATGCTTTTATACAGCAAGCTTATAATAACCCACATTTTTCCTTTTCTGTTTAGTTTTTTTTTGTTTTACTAAGTTCATTTTGTAGAGCATTTAATTTAATTTATTTAGTAACTTAATCTTTTAGATGCTTGTTTCCCCCTCGTGTGTTTAGTCCAGGGACTGTTGCCACAAGAAATCCCCCAATAAACAGCGACGCAGCAGCCGGGGGGGACTGCATTCGCCGCTGCACACGGGCATCTTTCATTTTAAATAATGACACAGGACGACCTTTCTTCCGAGTAGCAGTTTTCCTCTCCGCTCTCTCTCTCTCTCTTGGATAGAAAGTAAAAACAATTAACGAGGCGGCCTCGCTGACTGACCATTACTGCAATCATTAGCCATTTACCGCCTGCAGTTGACCCTTAAATGAAACAAATGCCTTTTCCTGACACAAACTATGGGAAGCAAAACAAACAAAAACAGACACTTAAACCCATCATTATCAGGCCTCTAATGCAGACCAGATGGGGAGAGGTAGGGGCATACCACATACCTGAGGTAATAACAAAGCTCAGAACAATCTCTAACTCCCCTGCTTTTCTCTGGATCTGTTTACCCGTCTTGTTCTGTCTGAATGGGCACACACTAGTTTTCATTACAAATGTGTGCAAAACTTTGTTGATATTTTGCTTAGGACACAATTTTACAAATTGCGGTGTTTCCGTCGAATAAGAAACGCTACTAAATTCACACAATATGCTCATTCACACAATAAGTCATTGAAAAACATGCTGCGCCAAACATCCTCCTACCACTTCCTGTTGTCTTCTTCGTCTTCTCCATCAGTAGTAGCAGCTGGTTGTTGATCACATGACTGTAACTACCATACTTCTCTCAGGATCTGGTTTTCTGCCTATATGATCACGCACTTGTTTTCATTACAAACATGTGCAGAACTTTTTTGATATTCCGCTAATGTAAAAAAAACCCCATCATTTCTCAGATTGCGGTGTCAACATCAGTTAAGAGACAATTATAATAAGCAAATATGTTTGTTCACAAGGTAAGTCATTAAAAAACATTCCATACCATCATCTTTCTACCGCTTCCTGTCGCCTTCTTCATCTTTTCATCTGGTTGAGGCATAAAAAGTGTCTCCTTTTCAGTTTTGCTAAAGACACTAATTTTGATGAGGCCAAAAATCCACTTCATGCTAGTGCAAAAAAGTTATCAAAAAACTTTTTTTTCTTTTAAATTGAAATGTTTCTGTTAAAGATTATTTTTTTCGTATTTCCAATTTGCGCAATTTTACAGTCAATGGAAACACAGCTACTGTTTTACGCTGCTGATACCAACAGGGAAGGGTTCATTACCAAAAACAAAATAGGAAAAATGGCACCACTAACTGTTTTGAACTTCTTTCTTTTTTTCTTTTTACTATGATCAATGACATTCCTCTCTCTGTTCTCTCTCTCTCTCCCTCTCACATTCCTCTTGATTCACATCTTGTACCTGGCTTATATCTCCCACATGCAGCTTGCGGACGGGTTCCTGCCCAGAACGGGAGCGCGCATGCAGATACATTCTCCCAACATCTCCTCCCATCCAAGGCTCATTAGTCTCCCCAGACGCAACTTATGAAGTCAATTTTACGCTGTCCAGTTTGATTTCTGCTCCCACGTCCAGATGTTCGCAGCCCATGTAGCGATCCGGCAGATATCCCCGCGCTGCAGAAAGAGCACGTTCTCTCTGCAGGAATGCCCCGCCACAGCAGGCCCTCCAGATACCGATCTGAGTCATTCGTTATAATATGTCAGAAAGTTGCCCTTTTAGAGAGATTGATACAGTCCTTGGGACAGTAGATCACAGGGAGATGGCGCGGGAGACGAGGGGGGGCTGTGGCTAATCTTTAGCAGGCAGAAGCTACACCAGCGTATTCATCAGCAGTCTTCACCTGCTGACCAGAACGTAATTCATCAGAGACGCTTGAAGCAGCTGAGTTTCTGCAAATGAGTTTTTCAGTGAAAGGTCTTCTACTATTTTTTTTTTCTTTTCGCAGTGACACAGGTAACTCGGTTTCCCCACCCCCAGTTCCCTCCTGCGCCCCAACCCAGCGGCGCTAACTCCAAAGCAAATAGTGGGACTCTGAGAGATTTCCTCGGGGCTCTCGCGCCGTAATGTTTTATGGCCGATGATTGAGTCCTGGGAGTTTACGGCCAGGTTCAACAGACCTCCAGCCCTCGCGCCTGGACCTCCGTCATCGTATCAGCTGATAGCATCTCGGTGTGTGTGTTTTCGTTGGCCACGCTTTCCCTGGAGCGAAGTGACTTAGTGATTTATTGACCTAATTTTTATCTTACTAATGTGTGTTTTCTGTTTACTTTTGCTTTTCGTCCTCGAATTCTCGGTTTGTTTGGTTTTATTCTGATCAGACGGTCTCCTCAAAGAAACTACTTGTTAATGTACTCTTCAAACACACAAAGGTGCTGCAAATGCAAATATTTCTCATTCTATTCAAGCAAACTGTTTGCTGAAGGCCTTTGTCTCTGTGGTTTTGCAGCTCCAGGACTACGTGACGTTGGTCAATCCCGGCGTTTCTCAGCTCTGCGTCAGGGGCGACGGGCGGCTGCTGGCATCCGCGGGCTGGGACCACCGAGTGCGAGTGTTCGGCTGGAAGAAGTTGCGGCCGCTGGCGGTCCTTCAGTACCACACGGACATGGTGCTCAGCGTGGCCTTCTCTGATCACCAGGAACCCAGGCAAAGACTGCTGGCTGCTGGGTCCAAGGACCAGCGTGTCAGCCTGTGGTCCATTTACAACCAGAATGCCGACACATGCTGACTCTCTGAGCTCTCCGGGTTTCAGTCTGCAGACTGAAATCAAAATATCCTCTGCTCTGTTTTATAGTGACCTGCTTTGACTCTTGGCGTGGACCGGTGTCAGTTTCTCTCAGCTTGAGAACGCTGAGGAACAAAAAAACAGAACGTAGTTTGCTTTTCTGTTTTAAAATGAGAAAAGCAACAATTATTCCTACTTCTGCTCAAATATATTGTTTTAAAAAAGCTACAAAAAGAGTTACGTTCATTTTGATAGCCTTACCTGGATATTTTGAGTTAATCCCTCCTAAATTTAGTTATTGATATTACTGGGTTAATTAGCAGGGCTATCTGCTGCTGCACCTAACCTGCAGCCAACTGCTTGACAGACAAGCTGCTTGTAGCTTGCTAGCTGTAATTTTACATGTAGCTTCACCTTAATAACAAGACATAAGTGGGATTCCTTTAATTTCCATAATCCTGTTTTTTTAACCAGGATTATGGAAAATGTTTTTACGCTTCTTTCAGCTTTAACAGCGGAGACGAGGCGTTAACAGATGGTGTCATTCCAAAACTTAAAGTTGCTCCCTCCTGTTTCCTGCTATGTCATTAAAAGGTGTTTAAATTACAGCTGCACCTATGAGTGGTCCATGAGATTGGAGTTGTGTAATTCAGTAATTACTTGTTCAAATACTGTTACATTTTTTGTGCATTTTTTCTGTTGAGTAAATACATTAATAGTACAGGCGACAATCATTTTTTTGATCCATAGATTCAATTTTGAGAAGAAAAATCATAATTTAATGCATGAATATCATAATCTCTATTAATTGTTTCATGTACTTTTCTTTATCAAAACACCTGCAAATTTTTTTTATCTTTTCTGAATTACATTGAAATTGATAAAAATTCAAATTGACCAGTCAGATCCCTAACAATACCAGATACTGGTGTTGGTCTAGAAAAGACTAATTGTTATATCCCATTAACTCTTTTAAACTTCTTAAAACTCTTATACTTTGATACCAGTAACCGGCCCATGCCCGCTTACACGACACAGAGCTACGTTCAAAAGTTTACATTAGCATTTTTTTACATTAGAATTTTAAATGTTTTTTCTATGTTAATCTTTACTATGATTTTGTAAAGGGAAAAAGCGTGCTTTTCCAATTTTCCATACAAGATGAAAAAAAGTATGACAGTCTAAAATCACAAAATGATCAAACAAGAAATAAAGAACAGTTTGTAACACTGGTGTAATATTCATACCAAAGTGCAGATTAAAGAACTCCTTAAACCAGCCTTTTATTTTTCATCCATTTCCTTTTTCTGAACACTTTCAGTTTAAAGAGCTGCTTTTTTCTGTTGCATCTTAGTGCGTTTTGATAACTCAAAAGGTTTAATTCACCAGCTCCTCAGCCTCCTATTTGCTGAAGCCTAACTCGGTGCTGTGCAGCTATGTGATTGTGTTGACTTATCAGATGGAAGCTTTGCTCCAGTGGACATGAGTTTGAGGTGTATGGCGCACCTGAGCAGCTTTGTAATCCTGAGTTGTTATTCTTCCAGCTTCCAGCCTGACCTGGGCTGTATTAGTCAAACAAAGCTCACCAGAGGGAGGGCTGCTTTACTGGGTGTCTCAGTTATCAGTTCAGAGCGATCTACTTGTTAAATCTACTTTTGTTGCGAGGCGTAGATAAAGGAAACGCGACTAAGTGTAATGGATCTACCAGACTGAGGGGTTTTTATGCAAGTTGGCCAACTGTGGATGTCTTTTCTGGAGTAAATAAATGAACAAGGTCCAAAGGACACAATAAATTACAAATTGTTTAAAAAAAAAAAAAAAAAAAAAAAAAAAAACTGGAAACGTAAATATATAAGCTGTCTGTATTGGCAGGATTATTTTAGTTCTTGTTCAGTGAGAGGATCAATAAATACCAATAAATTTGAAAATATGATTAAATCTAGTTGATGTGTTCAGTTTAGTGATTTTAATCAGTTCTATATGTGTTTCTAGTACAAATATAAAAATACACTTGAAGTACTACTTTTTGACTATATAGGAGCTTGTTTTAAGTCAGTAATTCTTTAATACTGTTGAAAAAGTTCCTTTGGGAGATGATTTCACTTATATCAAGACATTTTTCCCATGTTAGAAGTGAAATAACCGGCTAGTGGAACTATTGCTTTTTCATCAAAATTAAGGAATTGTTGACTCAAAACAAGATCCTAAATCTACCTGAAAAGTTACTTGTAAGTCAGCTTTGTCTTATTTCAAGGGTCCTGGGATATGTGCACTATGAACTACTGGACCAAAAACACTTGGTGAGATTCTGTGTTTTTGCTGTGCAGCGAGAAACCACCAGGAAACAGAGGAAGGACGACATCATTTGGCAGACGAGATTTTTTGTTGCAGAAAATACAACACAGATTTAAGAATTTATTGGGTTTCTCATTCTAAAAGTTTTCTCTCTTTTTTTGTAAAATTCTGCCCCTTTTGCCCATCTGAGAGTACATTTTCAAAGACTTAGTGACTTGCTGCCAATGCTCAGTGAGGGAGTTCGTCTATACCTTTTGTCTCTGACCCTTTTGCTGACACCTTGCATTCATGTTTGCTTCCTAAATTCATGTTGGCTTTGAACAAACACTCGGGGTGGTGTGGCCCAGCTTCCGTCCATTCTCTGATAAATCAAATGCTGCCTCCATTGGCGCAGATGTGCTCTGAATGGAGCAGTCAGAGAGCCGTCGGCCTCAGAAGCGCCTGCTGGGGTGCGGGCCGTAGATCTCGTAAATCACCTCCATAATGGATCCTTTAGGAAGTCAATAAATGGACAGGGGGACTTTCTGCACAATGGGGCTTGTGCTTCACTTATCACCTAACGTGTGTCTTCTCTGGCCTTTAAGGTCAGAGGTCAGCTTGGCTTTGGGTTGGGACATAATCCGGTGGGCTGCACATGTAGCTCTGATCACTCCCTACGTCACTACCAGTGACTACCACGAGAGGCAGCAAGTTTGACTGAATCTGAATCAATGAAAGTAATGACCCTGGAGTTATTTTTAAATTAAAAATATGCAATGTTTCATTTAAAATGGTTGTAAGGAATTTCTAATTTACCTTAAGCCGAAACACTGTTTGATTTAAAAAGATAGTTGAGGGTGTGTGTATAAATTTGTTGGCGCCTTTGGTAAAGAAGGACTTGGAATTTATTAAAATGAATTCATCTTTTTTTGAGCAGCATAGCAACCCTCCCATACACTCTGAAAAAAATCCAACTTTTAATATGAGTACATTCACATAGTAAGTATCCATCCATCCATCCATCCATTTTCTGAACACCCTTGTCCCTCAGTGGGGTCGGGAGGGATGCTGGTGCCTATCTCCAGCTAACGTTCCGGGCGAGAGGCGGGGTACACCCTGGACAGGTCGCCAGTCTGTCGCATCACATAGTAAGTAGAAAAATTTAATTTTAAGATTTTTTATTTTTCAAAATCCCAGGAGGCCCAATTACTGGTACCAAAACTTTCTCTTTGAAATGTTTGTTTGTGTTTTTTTTTCTTTTTAGATCTATCAAAGTTTTAACTTCTAATTGGTAATACAAGCAATTCTGTTCACTTAATGAATACATGTGACTGGACACACCAGCCTACTGGACCAGGACCCAACTAGGTTATCTTTCTACAATAGAGTGAGCAGGATCATAAAGAAGATGAAAGAAATCCAATGTTCACTGCAGAAAATACAGCAGACAATGGCATCTTGGGTTACCAAGTCTCTTTAACAACAAATAGCCACCCTCTGTACATGCTATGTGTTGCTGTTTAGAAGGCGTACTCAGAAAAAGCCTCTTCTGCACGTATAATGCCCTACCATTACAAATGTAAATGTGAAATTTGATAAACTCAACAAGGATTTCAACTGGGACAAGGAATACCCCTGGTGGTTTTGTGTCTATATTACCTCCAAAATATCCTGAGGTGTGTGGCAACATGGAGTCCACCAGAAAACTGGGAGCTCCCTTTGGACGATGATTTAAAACACATGGTCAAATCGACACAGATACGACTTCAAATCATTCTCCTTCCAGAGCCATCTCAGCTTCAGATCTAATTGCTTTGGGAAATTTTCTGACCTGGAAAGATTGTACCAAGTACAATTCTTTAAATTGTACTCGGTACAATTTAAAGAAACTGTTTAAAAAGGAAATGTCAAAGATCCACGTCTCTGTATGCACCATGGTGCACGTTAAAACAAAAAGGGATTCACTACTGGCATTATAGCGCCTCAAAAGTCTCCCCCTCTGTAACAAACTTATCTTCAAGTACCGAGATGCTGGGCTGCGTTCTGTTGGTGTTGAGTCAGTTTGGTTTACCCGGTTTGTTTTTATCCGTGGTTTGTGGCAAAAGGCTCATCAGCAGAGATTTACGCTTTGCTGAAGTGAGTACATCAAACCCTCGATAGGCCTGTCACAACAGATGATTCAGGGGAGTGTCAAGAGATCTTTCAGGTCACATTATCATCTGTCCTTCCCTCCTTTGATTGTGAGTGGCAAATATTTGGGCCCTTTTTTTTTAATCTGCGGTATCAGGGAATTAAAAACATAAGGTCTTAAGTAGCTGTTTGGACTTTTTCCTTTGGTGCACATACGTATTTGTAAAAACAACCTAATACTGTTGACAAGGTCTAAATATGTGCAGGGCTGTGAAAACTACTATTGCATGTTGAATATTCTCCAGAGGAGCTGTGCTGATTGCATTTAGCAGATGCAGATGTGCAGTTCATTACATGTTCTCCAGCAGGCGCAATTTCCAAAGTTTATAGCTGCAACACAGCGAATTGGAGCTGCTCTAATTTACACCAAGTCGCTGACAACTACTCAGTGTTTATCATGCAGACTATGGCAAAGCCTGTCTTTTGGGTATATTACGGTACGCTTACATTTTAATTCTTACAGTGTTTTGCATTTATACTTTACTATGCATGACTGAATATTTGGGTAATATGCTCAAATACTTGTATCAACCACAGATATAGGATGGTTGTACTATAAGTTTTTATGTTAAACTATATACCAATTCTGTCACTAAGCTGTTGTTAGATAACTTGTTTTGCTTACTTATGTTCATATTTTTGCCCTTTTTTGCAACACATTTTATATGATTTATTAAATGACTAATGTTTTTGACCACATAAAATGGTTTATTGCTGCTATTTCAGGCAATGAACTAAACTCACTGTTACTTTGGAAAACATGACGATTTGTTTGCAATCTTTGAATAGATTTCACAAAAGTTCTTAATAGCCTACTTTGAGGTGAAAGGGTATCTATCTTTATTGTAATTTTCACGTCAGATTATTTTTTTCATGCTCACACAAAATTATAAATTTAAAAATTAGACAATTATTAAAGCCCTAAATGCAGTCACCAGCTATAGCTGGAGTCATGTTTTATTAGCAAGCCAAAGCTACGTAGTAGTATGTAGCTAACCCAACTTAACCCTTGCAGATGCTAAATTAAGGTTGTTCATTTGAATGTAACACAACAGACCAGGAATAACTCGAGCTGCTAGATTATTGCAAAAATATTTCCGATATGAAACGGTGTATGTGGGAAACATGCATCAGCAGGCATTAGAAGGACACAATTGCTGTAAACCCAGAGTAGTTTCAGGCAACGCCAAAGCAACGGTCTGCAAACTCTTCAAGAGCTCATTTGGTGTTGGTTGTCACATTTTATACATCTAATAAATTTAAGATAAAGTCATGGAATATTATTCTCAGTTGTTTTTCACTTTTAACAAATGTTATTAAAGTACAGAAAATGCTTTAATTTGACTTAGTTTTCACCTATTCTACATAGGATAATTAGCATTTACAAAACTCAGGATTGTTTTTATGAAGTACTTTTCATCTCTAAACTAACATGTAAAAAAAAAACAAATCAACTTTTTTAGTTTTATACTTCTACTGAAGCTTCATTGATAAACAAACCTGCTGCTTGAGGCCTCCATGCCAGCAGGGCCTCCTGTAGTGCTTGGCTTCTCACACAGAATGCACACTTGGACTTTCCATTTTGTTAATGACAAATCAAACTACTTTAAATTGTAGAATCTTTTAAAAATACTAATATTTTAAGAATCTTAAGTGATGAAGGGCATTAGCTGAAAGGGGAATGTAGTTCACATGTCAAAATTTAAAACTAACTCATCTTGCATTAATCATTCATGCTGCTTTTCTCTGTGCTGTTGTCATAGCCATACACACACGCGCGCACACACACAACCAGCCAAACAACATATTTCCATGTTTGCCTTGAAGCAAAAACTGAGTGATTTGCTTAGCTGGTTGAGTCCAAATCAAAATCCGTCTAGGTCCCCACATAATCTTGAACACCGGCTCTGCTGACAACTAAACCCATGTAAATGTCGCTGTCATAATTAATTAATTGTTCTTTTTCACTTTCTTGCAAAAATGAGAGAGACAGCAATTGTAGGCCAGGATGCTAAGCTTTGATTAAATTAAAATATAGTTATTGAATGTTATTTTTAACTAGAACACTTCATACAAGAATAAATGACAACCCAAACGTGTTCAACTGAGATTAACCCACTTTGGTCTGTCTAATTTACCAAAATTGTTACTGGGAGCTTCTTCGGGGTCCTCGAGTTTCTACCAACATCTTTATCCTTATTTAGAACAGTTTCCTATAAAACAACGCGTATGGGTTCTACTGATGTGTCCTCTGTACCGTAAAACCTGTAATTAGCCTTTTCACCCACTCGACTGAAGTCCTCTCCCTAAACCCAACAACAGCGCGAGCGGTGTCGCAACAAACTCTGCATCGTCACGTAGGATCTCGCGCCCATCAATCAGGCTGATCTGCAACACCTGCGGCCGGCTGTCGGCGCTTGTCGCTCGGCTTGAGGTCTCCGGGGGCGGCGCTGTACGACCAGAAGGTAAAAAAAACAACAAAAAAGTAAATTAAAACAATGGCTAAAACATAAATAAACTAACCGGTGACTTTTTTTGTACGGGGCATAAGGTTTCATGACGCCCTTAATAACAAATATGAACAATTTGCATTTCACTAGCTTTTAAAGTGCGTCATCGCCGTTTTTAAGCAGTATTTAAGTAGCGAGTCGTCATTTTGGTGAAAACCTAGATGTTAATGAGTAAATGTGGCACATTTTGTTGAAGCAGCGACTAAAGAAATTTTTAAAATGAACAAAACATAATAGATAACTTTTAAGTCCTACATTTCTTAGGCTGTCGGTAACCACTACCGTGTTCACGTTATAAAAATATGAATTAAAAAAATATAATGTTAACATTAGCCCATATTTTTTGGTCAGTGCAACAAAAACAACCAAACAAAAATGATGCAACCAATTAGCCGTGATTTGAAAGAGTGGAAACATTATTTAACCTCTGACACCTTTACAAGCCATTTAACAGTCAGAGGTCAGGCGCCCCCCGGCATCATTTTTCCATCCTCTCAGCTCTACGGGAGCCAAAAGGAAAAGAAGAAGAAAAAAAATATATCATGATGAATCATTAGGTAACGCTTTCCTTTGAATCTTTGACAGCCACAAAGCCGAATTTTTCTCCCAAAGAGATTAACCTTGACAACAAAGCATTCCTCATAGGACTTCAGATATGAGATGACTGGAAATGGCTGCACAGACAAGCAGAGGGGTCACATTCTCAAAATATCACCGAGTGTCACATTAGAAATGAGTGATGATATCCGTCTGGGGGGGAATGGGAGGTGCTGGGATTGAAATGAAAAATAAAGACTGCATAAGATGCAAGCTCAAATGTCCAACAGGTAAGCTAAATAAATTCTCAAAGCAATTATGATTAATTATTGCTTTTAAAGTTTTAAATAGTTTTACTCAAAAAAAGAGAGAAATCTAAATCCTTTATTTAAAATAATAATAATTGCAAGAAGTAAACCCAGATTCAGTTCAGTTTGGCTAAAAGGTGATTGTGTGTGTGTGTGTGTGTGTGGGGTGTGTGTGTGTGCGTGTGTGTGTGTGTGTGTGTGTGTGTGTGTGTGTGTGTGTCTTTAAAACCAGGTGCATATTTCACCATTTGAATCATTCCAATGTTTAGACAGCTTTCAAATCTTGCCTGCCAATAACTGCAAAAGCAGCAGACACGTCAGCCGACTTCAGCAGGGCAGATCCGGTCGGACAGTGCTATCGGAGAGGCAAGCCTGTTTTTTTTTTTATTCTTTTAAACAATTCCCCGCTTTTTTGTGCAGGGAGCACTTCAAATGGAAGATTCGCACAGAGACCCTTTCGTTTGGATGAATTACAAGAATTTAATGTTTATTTTACAGATACAGAAGAGTTCTTCCTGCTTTGTTTTTATTTACTTAGAATTGCTGCAAGTCAGTGCCATGGTACAAGCTACTCAGAGCGGCTCGAGATGTTTATAAATTTTAAACATTTTTTTTCTTTTCCTTTTAAGCAAAAAAAAAAAAATCCATTTCGATGTATTTTTGACATCCTCTCCGATGAGCTCAACATGCAAACATCTCGTCTACTAACCTAGAAGGTTCGTGGGTGATATATAACGTATGGCTTTTTTTTTTAAAGCAATAAAAACAAAGCAAATCGAAAAGTGCATCAAAAAGAGAAAAAAATAAATCAATCCCAGTCTGTGATCAAAAGTCTTGTCCGTCTTAAGGAACTGGGTCCTCCTTTTGCGACTGCCTGACGGCTTAACGTCTTGCGCTGCTCGAGCTGGAGCTCTTTCCGTTCGGGTTCAAAGGTCAAAGCGGACCCATTTGAGGGCTTAGAACAGGTGTCCATGCTTAGATGCATTTCCTTTAAATAAATATGACAGGATTTATCCAGCAGAGGGGAGTCTCAGCCTCTGATTAAACCCCACGTGTTGCAGAAACCATTGCCTGACTGAACCGTGTTGCTGTTCCTGTCCGCCTAGTTTTCCCACAGTGCTGTGCGGCTTTATCCTTGATGGACATCAGTCATTATCTGGGCCCGTAGTCGTAGTTAGAGGGGCCGCTAGTTGCCGAGTACATGTTAGTTGTGGCGGGATTCATGTGGTGATGGTACGTGTGTCCTCTGATGCTTGGTAAAGGGTAAGGCGAAGGCCTGGTCTTGGCTCCCAGGTAGTGTTCATAAGCGGTGGGGTACTTATAGGGGTGGTGGTGCAGGGTGTCCGGGGGCAGTGGGTGGGGATCGGGTCGGAGGTCGTGGGGAGGGCTCGGTCGGCCGCTTGTCAGTGGCACAGCGTGGAGGCCTCCTGGGACGGGCAGAGCTGGGCTGAGGACACGAGACATCAGCTGGTGGGCTGGGTCGGCGTGAATTGGGGTGCCGCTGGGGTCTCCTTCATATTCCCGTCTGGCATCTTCTGTGATGGTTCAGAAAAATGAAGAAGTTAGAGAAAACCAGACTGAAATACAATACAATAAGTAGGCCTGTCGCTATCGTAAATTTTGCTGGACGATAAATTGTCCCAGAAGTTATCGCGATAAACAAGAATATTGTTATTTTGAGATCACTTTCAAGTAATGTAATGGTAACAAACGTTTAACATTGGAACTGGAATGGATTTAACATATTCAAAATAAATAAACAAAAGCACAAAAAACAACAGATAAAATAGATGCTGAAGTTTAAATAAACACAATTGTCCTTCAAAAAAGGGGCTTGTTGAGACCAAAGCACCAGACTGAGGACTTTTGTCATCCACTCATTGGTAGAAAGAGAGACATGAGAAAAATAAGAATGCAAATGGAAATTATTGCGCTTGTTTTAATTTATCATGCAATTAATTTATTGCTTATAGCAAAAGCCTTAACAATAAGTTACACGAGAGATATTTTAAATGCCTGTTCTTATTTCTACAAAATTAGCAGTATTGTGAAAACACTTTCTGTGTCCAGATGAAAGCATGGTCCAAAAAATAATTGCAAATTAAAAATATGAAGAATAATACCAATGATACAAATAAAATCATGGCTTTAAAGTTTTTTGTTTATCTTTGGAATAAATTCCAAAAATAACCATAAATACAGAATTAAAAACAAAAACAAAAATAATTGGGGCAGCTACAATGAAACTCTTGGATTTTAAAAATATTTGAAGTTTATTCTCAGCTAATCAGTACATCACTCATTACTTCAGTTTTTTTTCAAAATCTAATTTTCCTTCCAGTTTTTGTAGCACTCTGAATCTGTGGTCGGTTATGCAACATAACCTTTATTATGTTGCCAGCGCATGACATTGGCTGACTGATTTTTAATGTTTAATTTAAAACCAACAATGGGCTGATACAGCAAATGCACTACTGCACTTCAGTCGAGGGAAAGTCGTAAAGAAAAAAAAGCCCAACAGCTGACAGAAATACAGCACCACAAACACAGAAGAGCTCAGCCAGCCTCTGCTGGATATTCAATCGCTGGCAAGAAGCTTGAAGTGAAACAAAGAGCGAGCTGCAGACCTTTTTCTGTGCCATTCTGTTGAGGGGGAGATGACATTGGGTTTCTTGTTCTGGCGAAGGCACTCATTATTGGCAGGGAGCCTGGCCTGTGATTCCTGGGCCTGCAGCGGGAGAGTGGAGTCAGTTTCAAAGTCACTTAAGGATTGTCAAGGGCACAGTTTCTTTCGACGTTAAGGGGATGAAAACTCATTTTCATATCCTGGAATGATGTGTGTGTGAGGATCGTTTTACAGTGGAGGAATAGAAAGTGAATGTGATGTAGAAGGACAAGCATAAAGAAAGCCAAAATAGAGAAATAATTCAAAACACTACTGATTTTGATTTATACGTTCTAAAAATAAAAATAAAAACACAACTTAATAATAAATATTTTGAAAAAAGTCTATTTCTTTCATCAGACACTGGGAGTCGAGCAATTTGTCAGTGACAGACAAACACAGTTGATTGACTTTCAAACAATATCCTGTGATTTCTGCAGTTCATGAGTTTCTAAAAAAAAAAAAAAAAAACTAAACCCATGGAGCACCTCTATAACTTGTTATATATATATATATATCGGTTTTTTTATTCTGTTTTTATGACTTGTGAAAACATGACAATGACTGTGTAATGTTTGAATATAATAAAACTCACCAGTCCTCTGGGTCACAGTCCCTGAAGCCCTTTGCAAACGGATTACTGGCGATCTTCAGCTGTGTGATCTGCAAAGCAACAGAAAACACAAAAATAATCTCAGTGCTTACCACTCCATCTTCTCGATTTAGAAAGTGATTTGAAAAATTATTAAAATACAATTATATTTATTAATATTACTATCATTTTTAAACGCTTTATTTGTATTATTGACTTGTCATTTTCATAAAAGTTCCTTAAATTGCTGTCTAAACTTTTCCAGCTCTCGGCTTTTGCTTTTGTTACAAGCAAAACAAGTTTGCTGCTCATTTCTGAAAATCCATAAAATTTTAACTGAAATTAAGTACTTCCTTTTTTTTATTATTGATGAACTTTGACTGAATATTGGTAAGAAAAAAAGATAATCTGTTATTCAGAAAACTAAAAAACACAGTGAAGTATGACTCTAAACATGCGGAGAGGACAGATGATGTAAAAGAGGATGGCACTAGCTCTGAACCAAACACGCTCCAAAAATGCGAATGGTTCCTGGTCTAGATAATTTGTTCATTATTAAATAAATGGTAAAAAAGTAAATTTGGAACTATTTTAACTTTACCAGCACGATAAATATGCATTTATTGCGTCAACACAATGCGCCGCGCGCTGACTACACTGCAGACTTTACGCAGGGCGGTAAACATCTCTTACCCGGTGGTTCTGGTACGCTGTGACCGCTGTGAAGCGAGTCTCTTCAAAAACAAACGTTTTATAATTTTCCTCGGCATATTTCTCACTGTCCTTGCGGGGATCCACATAAACCACATGGAACCTGGGCTGGTAGCGGTGCATGGAGTTCAGGATGATCTGAAAAATAACATCAATGTTAAAAGGAGACTAAGTTTGGTCTATATTACAAAGACGTCCAAATGCACTTTAAATGACGGTAGTAAAAACTAACAAACTGCTGTGAACAAAATGTATGAATAAGCAAAAGGAAAAAGGAAAAAGAAAAAAAAAACATCTGTAAAATACATTAAATATATATTTAACCAAACATGGGAATGTTGGAAATAATTTACAAAAAAATAAAAATAATCATTAAAAAATATATATTAAAAAAAAAACCCACCGCAATTAAGTTTGCAATCACTCTTTGAAAGAAACTCCAATTTTGACTGTACCGTTCACAGGTCAACCCAGAAATTGTTGAATATGCCTAAATGAACAATAAGTTATCGTCTAGGAAGAAAATATTATGTATGCTAAACCTGCATGTTCAGTCATTCTTTTTACGCCAAATTTTGTTCATTATTTAATTTCTAAGAGGCGCCAAGAGTAGTAAAATTAGTTTTAAGCTGCAGAATTATCCGCAATGCCATTTCAACGAATACATCACTATTATATAAAATATCATGTTTATTAATCGGAAATCATTTTAACGTCGAAAATAATGTTCAATAACTCTCTGACGGTATGTTTTCAGTTTATGATAACACACAAATACTATCCATGCTGTGCTGAATTATGTTCCTTATTTTTTTAAAACTCCGTGAAGATGAGTTTGATTGCTTTTTGCTGAGATATTTGACTTTATCTCCATCACCGTTACGCAGAACAAACAGCACCGATTTGTTCCTCGGCGCAGCTCCGTTTCCTCCCCTGGCTGTACTTACATGTCCGTTGTCATCCAACAGGTTGTTTGTGAGTTTGAGCTTATCGAAGGAGACGATCTGCTTCATCCACTGAGCGCCCTTGGCTGGAGAGTCCGGATGGTAATGCACCCTCCCCGGTGTGGCAGGATCAGCTTTACCCGCCACCAGCCACGACGAGCTGTGGAAAGCATACCTGGAAGAGTAAATTAAAAACAAAAGTATATTAATAGCATTATGCAACATTATGCAAAATGTCACTCCGCTAAGGCGAAGAAAATCGGAAATGAAAGTTTAGTCAAATGAAACTGTGTGGAAAAACATTTATGTGATTTAGGTAATCCCAGAAATACGGTGAATTTAAACTCATTAATTATGGAAACTTTTTTTGTGTGTTATAGCCCAACTTTGCTCCTTGTACCTTTATCTTTGCATCAATTGTTTCTTTATCTGATTAAATTTAATGCCCGCCCTAAAACAAAAATAAACACTCACAGAGAGAAAACAGTTGAAAGAAAGAGGAAGACGTTACCTGTATCGCTTGTCGTCTACAGGCAGGAAGTCCATCAGCAGCATATAGTCTGCCATGGGATCCATCCCAAAGATTTTTACTTGGAAAGTTGGAAACATTCTCCTGAGAGGGAAAAGAAAACCACAGATTAAAGTGTTTAATTCTTTATCTTCAACTTGCATTTCCTTCAGAATATATGACGTAAGGCCCCGTTTCCCCACAGGCCGATTATTAGCGCGCTTTAGTCGTTGACTAAATTGCGTTGACTTTTGTGGAGGGAAAAAAGGGCATATTTGCCAAAGTATAAATGCCCGCAGGCATTTTGCTGGGATACGTTGAGCTCAGGGCCCCATTTAGTCTGAACTGCAGGCAGGAAAACATAACTGTGATTATTAAAAATCCTGCAACCACTTCATGCGTAACTGGACAAAGTCCCTCCAAATGCTGCCACGTATATGATGTATTTTCTGCTGCACTTAAGACTTTTTCCCCCCCTTTAGTATATTTCTACTTCTTATGCTGCCTTTTGACAAATCCCAGATATTTTCATGCTAGAGCAAATGTAAATACACACCCGCATCCGGGTGCTAATCTGGGTAGTAACTACTCAGTCGATTCTGAATCTGAACTTTTTGTTTGCACCAAGAGGGAACAGTTGGATATTAAAACATTCATTTAATGCACAATATTATCCTCGCGTCCTGAAACAAATACATTTATGTAACATATTTCGGGAGGTTTGCTGCGATTCTGCAGAATTTTAGTTTTTTTTTTGTTTTGTTTTTGTTTTTTTCTTGCTGAGCCTCTTTCCACCCCCTAAGGCTTGTTTTCACCCTAAAAGTTGCTCAAGAATAAGAGAGGAAAGTTGAGTAATCCACCAGTCGAGTCAGTGAAAGGGATCCCAAAATCAACGCTCAATTAACATCAGTGTTGTGGCTAGGTGAGGCTGAAGGAGCTTTTAAAGTGCTCTGCAGCAGATCTCCTTTCTCCTGTCAGACAGCACGGAGAGAGGAAACCCAAGCCTCCCATTCAGGCTGCAGGCTGATTTCTCCTTATTATTACCTCTGCATTCTAGTAGTAGTAATAATAATAATAATTATTATTATTATTATTATTATTAATAATAAACAGTCTGCAGTAAGTGTGTTTCCTATAGTTGACTCAGTGTTATGTTTCATATTTCATATTTTTATTATTTTTAAATTTAATTTAAAAATGGGCCAAATTTACCAATACTATTAAATTATTTTTGTTATAATTTAGCTCTTTTTTATGGAGGAAGAGTTTAAAACTAAAAAGCAACGAAATACAATAAATAACGAAACGACTTTGTATTTTCACTTTGAGTCGTGTAAAGAGCAACAATATTCAACATAATGGCATGAAATTGATGCTCACGATGACGAAATGTGAGAACTTAAAATAATCTCATTGTTTTAAGTTCTATAAAACATCAGGATCATATATTTAATGCAGATATAAACTACACCAAACGAAAATCTGAAAATGTGCTATTTTATAATTCAAATAAAGTGAAACGGATATGTTTTATTAAAACTGTCTAATTGTGGGAGAAAATTCAGTTACACAATCGCGGATTTGCATATATGCTGTTTAAAGAAATGGTAGGGAATTATAAAAAATATATATAAATATATGTTTTTAATGTGTACTATATATGAAAGCCTATTACAAAAATAGACCTCAATTCGTATTCGGTGGTGACGAATGGTGGTTATGACTTTCTTGTTAGTTTTTTTTAATTATTAAAAATAATAGTAGTTATAATAACAATAATTTTCGTGTCTTCTTTGGCGCGTGATGTTCATGCACTATTGTGGTGACTTGTTACAGTAAAACATGTCCGATCCTCGCTCCCTTTCTCTCAGGTCGGAGCTTTAACGCGCTCTCACCTGCCAGCCTTGGTAACGATCATCTCCGTGCCCAGCTGGTTAAATTCGTCCCACAAAGCCTTCATCTCCAGCTGGACGCTAATGTTGGCCACCTTGGGGTTTTTCTTCACGATGCTCTTGCTGTTCGGCGTGGAGCTGGAGGACGACGACGAGCAGTTAGGAGTCCCGCCGTCGCTCGCCTGGCCCTGGCTCTGGCCCGGGTTGGAGCCCGGGTAGTTGTAGTTGTGCTGGGCGGCCGGGCAGGGCTCGAAGTGGGACTCATGTTGGCTGTAGGGGTCCCCGGGGGACTGAGAGAGGTGGTAGCCCCCCGGCGAGTTGAGACTGCTCAGACTGCTCGTCGTGAAGGCTGTAACATCGCAAAAATGGGACAGCTGCGTCAGCCACGGGCTGGATATGGCTGAAATCATCCCAGAAAACGGCTTTTTTTTTTTTTTTTTTACTCTTTAAAAGTCGATTAAACACAAACGGTAAAAAAAAGAAAAGAAAAAACCCAGAAGCAGGGTCGAATAATTCTCCGATGAAAGGTGGGAGGCTTAAATACAGCCCTTTCTGCTCAAAAACTGATCATTTAGTCCTCGGAGTTGCGTCCAATGCGAGCTCAGCCTGACTAAAAACTTCCTGATCTAAACCAGCAGAATTCCCAAAAGTGACGAAAGGTTTCCAAAAAGTAGAAAAAAAAAGAGAAAAAAAAAAGAGAGAACCCACGTCGCAGAACTGCTCTCAAATACGCGCTGCTTCGAGTGCGTGTGAATGGCTTTTTTTGCCCCCCTTCAGATCGATTGCGCTCTGACGCTGTGCGCTGTGTGTTAACACCGCAGCGCAGTCTCCTCTCTTATCTGACGCAGAGGGCCTCCCCTTCGCGATAAAAACCGGTTCTTATTTCTATTTAGATAAGGAACTGCAGGTAATGTGCCTTTTCCTCGCCCTGGGACGAGACTGATTGACACCGAAGTGCGCCCCTTCTTCTTTTTTCTTTAATAGCCTTTCCGGCACCCATTGAACTTTTTGGATAAGGGTATCGCCCACATTTGCCCCCCGTTAACAAACAAAAGCTGATCTGGCCTGCAGAGAGGAGTACGAGGAAAACACTGATTTGCATGAACAAACAAACAGGCTGCCGGTGACTTGTCGCGCTCCTAGTTTATGGACAAATGCACGAGTGGGATGGATTTACACTCGCACCCCCCACCCCCCGCTCCCCTCGTAGGTGGCTGGTGATTATTATGGTCTGTTTTTACCATTACGCACGGGGTGCCCCTGTAAACCCTCCTCCTATTGGCTTCTTCCTCGACGTGATCTTCGCGAATTAGTGCTGACTCTGAACGCTGCGGGGATTTGGAAGCTTTTATCTGCAGACTTTTCTCCCTGCTGAAATCAGTGCAACTGTGATCAACTGCAGCAGTTTCCGCCCTCTCTTTAATCATCCCCTTCCACGCATCTCCAAAGTGGTTTTTTTTATTGTTATTTTGTATATATATATATTTTTTGCTTGATCTACACAGATTTACCTTCCATTTCCCGGGTGACAGTGCTGTAGTGCATTTTACAGTAACTCCGGCTGTCCAGACCGGTGCCTTGTTTGTCAAACGCCGCGTTTCCTGCTCGCTCTGCAGCCGAAATCAAAGAGGCAATACTGAAAGCATTCGCCTTTGGAGAGAGGGGACCAATGTCGTCCATAGGCAATTGACCGAGTCGTTATAAGTCGACCCTCCTCCTCCTACTTCACCGCCGCCACCACCACCTCTTCCTCTGCTTTCCAGCCGCGCAGAAAGCAGAAGAAGGCGGCTCTGCGCGGTGCAGAAGAACATGCGCCAAAAAGGAAGTTTCTCACATTCCGCCACCGGCCGCCGAGTAGTGCGAAAGTTTGGCTTGAAGCGCTCCCCTTGAAAGTAGTCCAGGTACAAAGGGTTTCCCGAGCGGATCGAAGTGCGGTGCATCCGTAAAGAGTGATCTGTCCTCGCTTCTCCTCCGATCACCGGCAGGGTGTTGTTGTCTGAGCCGCGCTACGAAGAGAATCCACTGCTGCCACGAGAATGTCAAAAGTGAACGAGACAGATCCACGCCTCCCCACCCCCACCCCACCAACCCCTGCACAACTGCAGGAAAAACGCGTCCTGCGCTCTGCGCTCAATGTTTTATTTCAATAAGTCTTGTCACTCATTTGAATTGAATAGCAACGTCACTGAACGCCCGTGCGCCTCTTTTATCTCCCCTCAGTAAAGGCTTGCTTTAGGTGAGTGCGCGCGTTTCAGCGCCCTGAGCTCAGTAGAGCTTCCAGCATGCACCGAGCCTTTCTGGAACATCACAGGCTACAGGTGAAGCTGGAACATCTTAGCTGTTGAGTTTAAGTTCAGTCGGAAACCTTAGCAGCATCTTCTATTGTGAACATTTAACTGATTTTTGATATTGAAACAAAGAGACGTTACTGATACTGAACTTTCTCTGAAGGACTTACAACTTTTAGATATTTGGAGAACTTAGTGCACACTTTTTAATCTCATGGATATATATATATATATATATATA
>NW_006800021.1:88443-135624 GCF_000485575.1 Poecilia formosa | reverse complement strand
GGGCCATTTTTCCATGCGTTGCTTCTCAGCTGGCAGCCAGTCCCAACACTGTAATTAGAGCGTTTGGAAAGGCCGTGGGTTCACATCCATATATCAGCCTGCAGCTGTATATCCAATCTGATCTGAGCAAAACGTTTTTGTTTCGTTTTGTTTTGTGGACACCGTTGAACTGTTTTATTTTCCTCTCATTAATGTGATCCTATGATTTTTTTCTCGGTTATTATTGACTTTCTTTCTTTTTTTTTTTTTTTTCCCCAGTTTTGGGACCGTGGTTAGAGACTCCCTGTTTTTGTGTGCGTTTTATGAGCTTGTTAAAGTTTACAGGCAACAGAAATGAAAACCCTGCTTATCGTGTTTAAAACTACGGCTGGGCAGGCTTCCGGGAGGCCTGCGTCTTTTCAATCCGAGCGCTATTAAAATAAAAGAAAAACAAAAAAAACAGACGCACACAAACAGGTGACGGTCTGTTTCACAGCGTGTCGACGAGTTTGTTTCCAAAACCTTCTTTGTTTTGCTTTGATTCTGCTTGCTGCGCCTACTTTTCGTCTCCTGATTTATGAACCGGTGCTGCCTCCGTGCTGAGTGCCAAGAAACCAAATGATCAATTATAGGATTATAAATGATATAACATCAATGTAATACAGCACAGGCAGCTGCCTGACTTCAAAGCTAAACAGGCTCAGGTGACTCTAAATCATTTTATGGGGATTCCTGAAGAGACACACGCTTACTCCCCTGCTACATTTATTTAGTGGAAAACATACTTTATGATTGTACACAGATCCTTCCTTCTCTGTCTAACTCACTCATTTAATAAGTCAAAAGAAAGAAACGTCTCTCCACGTCAAATGTTTATGAGCTGCCCACTTCTTCCTCTGACCCACAAAGCTGGAGGCAGTGGCCCCGCCCACAAGGACCTCTTCTCTCCGTCACTCCTCTCATCATCCACCTCTTGTCATTTAACAGTGATGGTCCTTCTTATTTCTAAAAACAGACTCACCAGAAGTTTTACTGTCAGCCTACAAGACCTTTTGTGAAGCAGAACTTATTCAAAGCAGCATTAAACAACATTGTTCTGTTTCACTTTGTATTATTTTATTCTCTTAAAATAAATGCTGCTGTAGTGCTGGAGATGCAATCCCTGGTAAAAGTCTTCACAATCCAGGAACATTTTTCACATTTTGTAACTTTACAATCATAAACGTGATTAACAGCGTAGTATAAAATTTATATGGTTTTGTTGTTTTTTACATTGGAATATTATATTAGGAGTATTAATATGATACTACTAAATTATGCACATTTAGTGCATAATTGTGCACTAAATGTTGAAGGAAAATGTGTATTTCCCCATGTCATTTTCAAGATCTACAAAAATCTAAAAGGTGAGCATTTTACAATATTTTAGCCCCTCCCACCTGCCCAGGGAAATACTTTAATAAATCAAATCTGGCAGAAGTTTCTATAACATAAAGTATTTGCTCACATCAGCCCATATGCAGAGTCCAGACTCTTACATTTTTGACTGTTTGTTTGCAGATCAGTCTCATTGGAAGCAGATTACATGTCAAGTCTTTCCAGACATTCCCAATTAGATTTAGATTGGCCTTTGATTAGGACATTCCAACACAAGACTATGCTTTAATCTAGGGTTACACTGGTAAGTTGGCCCCGATTTCCTTAATTTTGGGAAATCACCAATCGGCCGATAATTTCATAAAAAAAAACAATATCCAGCTTAAGGCCTTTGAAAAAGCCCGTTGCTCTGCTGTGGGAGAGGACAGACAGACAGACAGACAGACAGACAGACCCTTCCACCACATCTGCACATCAGTGGTTAACAGTAGTCTCACCTTAGCAATTTTTTTGTTTTTTCAGACAAAAAAATCGTTATCAGCAGGTCAGCATTTCTGAAGATCAGTGATCGGTATGTAAACCATATGTGGTGCAGCATCCATGTACATGCAGCATCCATGTACATCAATTACTCTCACCGCTATTAATATGCTTTGTTACCTAAAAACCCAGTAAGACTCATTAAAGTCCACAAAATGCAAAAGAACTCCAGGGAATGGATTCAATCTTAAAAATCGAGGTGTATGCTGTTTTATCCCTCCCCATTTGATCGGCTGCGACTCAGGAGAATCGGCTTTGATGGAGCGAACAATCAAAAGTGGCTCCACATGTGGCTTTGAGTGGCGCGAGGACGCCGGGCCCTGGCCGCGGGGACGGTGGTGATGTACGACGTGCGAGGCTTCTGATGTGAGCGTAGGCCGGCTGGGAAAAAGGAAATGTTCCTTTTACAGATATCCATCACTCTGAGCTCATCACCTCGCTGCCTCGTGGCCATCACATGGTGGCGGGAGCTGAACGACGACCACAGGAAACGATTGGTTCCTTATGTGGAAGCAGCTCCCGCCCGAGGCCTGCGCCGCGACATCAACAACTCAGGCTTGTTCATGGGTTAAAGTGAACTACGTTTTCACTTGGACCTAAAAAATACATTTCTGGTTCTCCTTAGATTTAAGAAATAAAAAACATAATTACCTTCATATTAGCATATTTTTATTCCATCCAGCATTTGCTTGTGTCACCTTCTGCAGCCAACCTTTTTAATCGCTTTAAATTTTAAAAAAATGTTAATGTTTATCAGAACAAAACTCCTTACAACTTATCTTTCATCCAGCTATCCCTTTCCTAGGTGATCAAATCTTTAAAATGTGATCATGACTGAGATCTCTTTACTTACCTCATATCATGTTTTATTCAATTTACATCAAGGTTTATCTTTACTTTTTTTTTCTTTTGGTTTTATTCATTTCTACTTTTTAAATCCTGTGAGGTGTAAATAAATAGCCTATCAAAAGTCCCAATAGAGCTGGAGAAGTATGAAATACCTATTATAATGTTAATTGTTACTATTGACTACCTCATATAATTTTTTGGAAATGTTTTTTTTCTTTCTTTCAAATTATGAACAATAAAAGAACTCCACTGCACAGACAGAAGATTAGTACATAAACAAAGAAAACAGTAGTTGGCTACAGTAAGTAAATGAAACAGAAATTATTTAGTGAGAAACCGATACGTTTATAAGCTGTTGTGTGGTCAAATTTCACCTTTACATAAAGACATTTCAGATGTTTTCTCCTTTTAAGGTGGATGTTGCTCTATAATCTGTACTTCATAAGCAGATAGACAAATTCACACATTTATTCAGTGTGCAAAAACATGCCAGGGTGACAGTAAAGGCTAAGCTCCGTTAAAGTTTTATGGAGAGCTCTGTGGCACAAAATATACTGTTTGTTTATTCAGTTAACTGAAGGATTGTTTTCTCAGAGCCATTAAACAGGGTTAAATGAGAGGGACAAAAATAATTAAAAGAAGTTCGTTTATCAGGGATTCCTTCCCTGCTAAAATGACTCAAATAGAACCAGAACCAAATACTGTCAGAGGAGAGAACAGCATCTTTCTCTAGCAGTGTGTGTGTGTGTGTGTGTGTGTGTGTGTGTGTGCGTGTGCGTGTAACAATATTAGAGTAATCAGAGGCTTTGAGAGGAATTCAGATCCTCAAATACATGATTTAGAAATCTCACAGAGATTAGCTCCTTAAAAACATTTTTAAAAAATACTTTTTTTTTTTGGGAACGATTCATTAAAACAGTTCTTGAACAGATCTTTAAGATCCAGCTCCCTTCAAACAGCTGTGAATCGCATCACGGAGCAGCCTGAATTTACAACAGTAACCAGCCATGACTGGTTTAAAAATGCTCAAAATCCAAATAATTAAAAGGGAAGAAAATGTAATTAGATACATTACTTTAAGTGACTTTAATAGTTAGTAGTTGCTAACTTGATAACTACTAAATGTAAACGTTTTTAAAGTGTCCTACCCAGCACTGGCAGAGACATCATTTGCAGAGAAGCTATGAAAGATCGAAATGATCTCGTCGTAAGAAGATATAAGTCAACGGAAGAGAGAAAACAAACTTCCACAGCTTTATTTAGTGCAGTCAAGACGATCTTTAGTAATTGAACCAAATACATAAAAAACTCTAAACAGCAACATTAGAAGAACTGGATGTTCTTTCAAAAATAATGAAAAAAATAAATAAATAAATGGAGGCTGGTCAATCCAATAGCCCAACATCAACCCCTGAAAGAGCTGCAGGAATTTCTGTCAGATGGTGGATGTGTTCTGCATGTGTCGGTAATATCCCGTGTTCTCCATATCTCTGGTGTAACAGAATCTTTCGCTTCCAAAGAAAATATCTAAGCCTGACTAAGATCTTCTAAAAGTAATGTTATGATCTGAAGAAACCAGACTTAAACTTTTGTGCCTCAATTCTGAAAGACATGTTTGGCACAACCGACACTGGCCATCACCAAAGACACGTCACACCAAGAGGGAAACATGGAAACATGGATAAAGTGGTGATCAGTCCCATACACTGGCCTATTTTTTTTATCCCAGAACGTTGAGGTGTCTGATTAAAAGCTGAACAAGAAGATTAGTTTTATGTCTTAGCATCACTTTGAGTGACAGGATATGTCAAAACAACACTCAAAGCATTAATTAAGCCAAAACTTTACAAAATACGTAGACACTTTGCACTTAAGATAAAAACGTGGCACAGCTTTAGCTTCGCCCCGCTCAAATTCAATGACGTTACGCTGTCATTGCAGTTTATGAAGTGAAATGAAATGAACTGTTGTATTTGTTCATTTGCATTTGGTAATATACAATTAAAAAGACTTAAGTAGTCAAATGAAAAATCTGTAGAATGTGCTAATTTTTCTTATCCGATTAACCTGTCAGAGCAACTAACGATTATAATACTTCAAACATTCCCACTGAGTTGACAGTTCAGACATTTCTTTTTAATGTAAAAGAAACCAGCAGTTTCTTAATCTTGTTGTAAGAGTTGTAATCCAATTTCATTTTAACCAGTGAAACCTTGGGTAAAATCTGCACCTCTTCGGTTTCCCCGGCACGCTGCCGTCCTCTGGTCCGTCTTCTCTTCTTTGCAGCTGTTCTCCTGTGATGAATCTCCACCCAGTGCCCCAGCCCCACTCCAGCAGAGAGAGCCCTCTTGTAGAAAGGCCTGTGGAGGATATAATGAATTAGGTGTCTACCCAGGGTTCCCCGACCTCCGACCCATGACATCATCAATCAAGGAGGTCCTTCGCTTAAGTGAAACGCTGGGCCCCCAATCTGGATCGCTTGGCCCGGTCCCTGCCGGCAAGCAGGGGACGGGGGGCCACTGATTTTCACTTGTTTTTATTTGTTTTCATAATCCCTCCGTGTTCGTCCTCCGCTGATGTGTTTGGAAGGAGTACACGACTCTGTCTATAATTTGTTTCAAGCTGGAAGAGGAGAAATATGGAGCGTTAACAGAGGAGAGGACTTGAACATGGATGAAAAATGGCTGACGTGGTCTCCGTGCACATATGGAAAAAATTTTTTTCCCTCCTGGCTTCTGCGTGGTACTGGGTTTTTTTTTTTCTTCTTCTTCTTCTTAAGGCCTGGTGTTATTTTAAAAGCAAAAGGTAGAGCCAGTGCAGCGCCGAGTATCTGAGTTTATTCCTCGATCATCTGAAGTCCTGATCTAGCGCTGACCTTTCATAAGGCTCGACAAAGTTCAAGGCTTTGCCCGACCAGGTGTGTGTTTGCTGTGGTGTGTTCAAACTTAACATAAGAAATTGTGTTTTTATTTTATTTTCTGTTTATTCATAAGAAACTGGGACCTCAAGAAAAAGACGACGGTGTTACAATGAATCCTAAACCTCTTTTCACTCTTTCTGTTTCAGTCTTTTCCTCCCAGTGTCAGTTGAATTACTCTTTACTTTATTATTTACTTATATTAGATAACATCTCAACTCTACCATGTGCTTATAACTGCACAAGATTTACCCTTTTAATAGAAATACATGTTGTGCTTCATTCTTGTTCTCCTGTAGGTCATATACTGTCCAGGGAATAAGGGGTGGGCATTTATCGTATCGTTTATTATTTATCGTGATAAATTCCTTATCGTGATTTTGATTTAACATTGTCACGATGAATTCCAAATAACTATGTTTTTTAAAAAAAGCTGAAGCTGTCCACATGATCAAGATTGTTGTTTTTCCTATTTTCCTCCCCACAAAGGTGTGTGAATAGATTTGAAAATATCTTTAAATGTTCTTATAATGCATTTCAGTGATACAAAATGTACTTCTAACTGGTGTTACAAGTAGGGATGTTTTTCAAGAGCAGCTTTTGTGAGACTCTGATTACTCTAATGAAGCCATGAAGTCGCAAAATGTTATGATACAACTTTAAGTCCATATCGCTCACTGCTACAGGGAGTATTAAAAGGCGCCCATGTCTTTTAAATATTTTTGACATTATGCCACAGACAAGCACAAAATTGCCCATTTTTTTGTAATTAAAATCTGAAATGTGTGGCATGAGATCAATCTTTTGCTGTAGTCATAGTTGTAAGTTTTTTGGGATTCAATTTAAAAAAAGAAACATTATTTTACAACCTTAAGACATAAAATCCCCCCCCCACACACACAAAAAAAACATCCAAATTTGAAGGTCTACCATGTCAAAATCTTAGTCCGACTAGGGCAGATTAAAATACTAATTGCATTTTGTGCATTGATAGACGACAAAAAGTGTCAAATGATGGATAAAATGATACTGTTGTGCTGCAGAGAGCAGCTGGCTGACGAATGGAGGCCACAACGTCTCTGAGTGTCAGCCGGAGCTTCCAGACTGATAACCTCTGCTCCTCTCATCTCCCAGCACTACACTAGTTCTTTTTTTTTCTTTTTTTTCTTTTTTTATGGCTTTCTAAACCCCCGTTCTCATCTCACGTCTTAACTTGCGTCGCTCTCCCTCCGTTCCTGCTGTCCCTCCTCCCTCTCTCCCGTCTTCCTCCCCTCTCTTGCAGCCTGACTCGGGTCTCGGACCGCTCCTGTTCGCTGGATACGAGGACGGTTCCCTGTTGCTGTGGGACGTAACCCAGAGGTCCGAGCTGAGCCGTGTCAAAGCCCACCCCGAGCCCATCATGTGCCTGACCTTTAACCCCGGCAGTCTGAGGGGCGTATCGGGCTCCTGCGAGAAGCAGCTCTCTTCATGGATGCTGGACGGCCAGAACCACATACAGGTTAGGAGGCTCGGGGCTTATCCGGCTGATCTGGTCGTGTTTGTTGTTTAGGCTGCAGCTCTGGAGATCCTGAAGATGTGTTGCTACTTTCTGACTTATCCAATCCCTTTATTCATCATTTTTGACCGTTTACAGTTAGCAGTTACCATCTATACATTTATTTTTATTCCCTTCATCAGTTTCTGAGCCTTCAGCTTCTCGTCTTTAATCATAGATATCCTTGTTTATTCACAGTATAGCATCAGCGTCTCAGTATCAACTTTATGCATTACTTACAGCTAGCTAAATTATTTTTTAATATTATGAATTAGAGAAGCACAAAGAAACCATCAAGTAGCGGGACATTTTCCACTTCTCACCTCCAACCGTAAACAATGACTGACAAGCAGGAACAATTTTGTTGTACCAACAAAAGCTCTCCTCAGTGTGGAAGTTGTTACTGTGGGAAGAAGACCTTTGTGTTAGCTACTTTCAGTTTTAGTGAGTTCCTTAAAAAATTAATCCAAGGACGTAAGCAGATGTAAGGACATTGAAACTGTATTTTGCTGCAATAGAGCAACACTTCCAACAGATCACAGTGGGATTGTTTTATCCAACTGAGCCTTCAAACTCCGAGTCAGGTGACATTTTTGAAGTGGAAATGTTTGGAGGAAGGTCAGAATATTAAGTTTGCTGCAGTAATACTAACCATGCTAGGAAGTAAAACAAAACAAATAAACTGAAGTCCATAAAGGGTTTGTCCTTGTTTTAATATATTAGCATGGGTGAGCATACTTTCGCTAGTGCGCTAATAGTGGAACTTATTTTTCGTTTAACACTTTTGCTTCCTTGGAACCGTTTCTGTGCTTAGTTTCCCCTAATTGAACTTTTCTGGATGAATTATAAAGCACTAAATTACTTTGCTGGTTTGTCAACTTTCAGTTGAATAAAGATTAACATCTGTTTGGACAATTAAGAACTTTTCAAGTGGACATTTATATTCATGCTCTTATTTTGAAAAGAGAGAAGACTTTTTACTTTTTTCCTCTCCTCACATTCTGTCTTCCTCACTTTCTCTATTTTTTCTCCTCATAACTTTATTTCAAACAAGAAATGTACAAGAACAAAATAAAACTCAGTAAAGAAAACAATATAAACATAAACAAAATATCCAAGGACATTGTGGAACATGTCAATTATAATCTCAAAATGAAGTTGGTGACTGATGATTATAGTCTTTCAAGGGGAGATATTTTAATTAAAGTTAGCTCTTTAGCATTAGCTACTGCTAAATACCAGGTTGGTGTAGCGGTTTAGCGTTAGCAGAACTAATATTTGTTTTTAGAGCTTTAATGTAACTAACTTTTAGTTAGTGGTGCCAACCACTAAAGATGAGTTAAATCCTGTTTAACCACAACTTGTTCGCTCACACACGACATGACATCACTGCTCCTAATATGAATAATCAATGACCGCTCAGACTTCACTACCTGCTAACTGATTGTTGTGCCCAGTGGTCATCTAAATCCCATGGAGTGGAATAAATGAATAAATGGCGCCAGAGGAGAGGAGAGTGTTGGCTTTCGCCCGACTTGCTTGGAAAACATTAGGGCCCAAAGAGGAAGAGGCTCAGCGGGGCTCCAGGGGCCATAAATCAGCTGCTGGTTACACAGTGTTGGCAGGACTAGGGGCCAAGGGCCAGACTGAGGCTGTCACTCTAGACTCAAACCACCCACAGACACTCTGAGACAGAGTCTCACAATAGGCCTTGTTAATATGTTCAAAAATAGCAATTGTTGTTGTGAGGAATCTCTTTGTGCATCGAATAAAATCGGAAATTTTAACTGATATTTTAAGAGTAATATAGGAGGAAATTGTTCGTACGTACACTTGGATGCTGCAGACGTCGCAGCATCTCACACTGACGTGTGTTTTTGTGAGAGTCCCAAATTCGCATTCCCCCGCCCCTTCCACACTCACTCAAAGAGATCACATCAGCTTTTGTGCCATAATTCATTGTACATAACAGCTCCTGCTTCAGAGACTTTCTGCCTCATTTGGAAACTGTATTTTCTCTTGATTTCATGAGCAAATAGGAATGCTCCTATTTTTCAGTCAAACCTCATGAATCAACGCCAAGGGGAACCTACGGCTGATATAGTGGGCTCCTGCTCCAGCGAAGGGGTATTATTCTTTCCAGGGCTTTTTACAAATGAACGCTCGAATTAGAAATATTTGCAGAGCTCCCATTTTCTCACCCCGAATGTGTGTCTAGACAAACACGGCGCAGGATTTCAGTTGGTATGCCATAAACAGGAGGCGAGCAGTTATTGGGGTTTATTTTGCTAAAGCAACAAAATATTGATTCAGCATGTAATCCAGGATGAGGATGACAGGGGGGGGAAAAGCACAAGGGAAGAGGGGAAGGATTCAGTTGGGGCTTTTAAATTACTCCGAAGTGCAGCTCAGTGTGACGTCCAGACAGCTATCCTCAGCGCTTCCCACAGACGTATTTTCTGTGTGGCCGGGGTGGAGGTCCTGCCGGGTGGCAGGTCCGGGCCACGGCTTCTGACGGACGACCTGCGAGAGGTAATAAAAATATCAAAACCTTGGAGGCCCCTAAGCCAAACAAAAAACACATCTGCAGTAAGGGGAACAGTAGTTCACGGTGGGAGGCTGCAATAAAAACCGGGGAGACTGCAAGTGCCACAGCATCTCACTTCCCACAAATTACCCCGGCAATAAAGCCCAAACAGAGTGCAGTGGAGCTGGCTGGGCGAGGCAGATGGATGGTTTTAGTGAAATCCAGGAGGGAACTGAATTTGACACAAAACAGCGCAGTTATGATTTAATGACACTGGAAGTCTATGAAGTGAGCTTATCTGGGCCAGATAAAGAGAGATGGGCACAGGACTGGAGGTTAATGTGTTGCACATGGCTCCCAGAGGCCTTTATCTGCTGTGTGACCCTGCTGGCCTCAGATTGTTTCGTGGTAACGAAGCATCATCTTCAGCCCTGTTTCCCTTCTACTGGGCATTTTTGGGATTGTGAGGCAATTTGGGTGTTGGGGGGTTTACTGGCCGTTAAATTACATAATATAAATACATGGATTTAACTCCTTGTTAAATCCACAAAATGCATAATTTGAATATAATTTGAGTTCATTAATACTTTAGAAGCAAATAAATGTTTGCTTTATTTTATTTTATTTTTATGTTTTTACAAAGTCACACATTGGCACCACCATTCGAGTCCTGTAGAATGCAATAAATCAGCAGCATTTTGCACAGAGTGCAACTGGCCAAGAGTAGATTTGTTTAGATTTGTAAATGCATTCCAATAATTCAGATGAGATGAAATCAAAGCATGAATTAAGATTTCCATTCCAGGAACGGAGATTGAAACAAGACACAGTTTTCAACCTTCTCCCACGGTTTCATACAGTAGCTTTACCTTAAACACCAAGAGGCCCAAGGACCACCGTTACCTTTTAATTATAAAAGATAATTAATTATTTTTATTGTTGTTATTAAATGAAGAAAACCGTCTCACAGAGCAGCCTTCCAACTGTGTCTTCCTCACTCAGCTCCTTCAGACTAGTCAGCAGCAATTAGCAAACACCTGGTGGAACTGCACATCAGCTGAGCTCATTAAAGGAGCTACGTCTCAGTTGTTAAAGGGTTAATAGAGGAGCCGTGCTGTGATGAATTCCTAAATGTGGAGCTTCAGAAAGAACAGGAGTTCCTTAAAGAGACAGATGCCTTGTTTTATCTACTAATCTTAACAAAAGATGGCAACAAATTGTCCCACTTCAATGCCTGGACAAGTGCAATCATGAGTTTGTTCAGGAGAGAGAGAAAGAAAAATGCAGGCTGTGGCCTGTAAAAGGCAATAGGAAGACTTCCAGAGTAAGTCGGTCGTGTCTGACAGCTAGCTCTAACTGATGACTGTTCTTCACAGGAAGTCCTGCTCCTCATCTTTTAATGGGACTGTAACAATATGCCCACCCAGTGGTCACCTGTACGGTTTCTCTGTCAAAATAGAAGTGCTGTCCTGATGTTCTTCATCCTCACAGGGCCTATCCCACTTCTGCTAATGCAGCTTTCATAAAAATAAAAAAAACAATATATTAATTGTTTTCCCTCTCCCAATACTTCCTCTTCTCTCCTCCGGTCACCTGTTTCACAAATTCATATCACGTCAGCCAGAGTCAACCGACAGGGCGACAAAAGGCTGTAATCTCCCCTCCGCCGAGTGTGATTCAGGGACAGGGCGTGTCGGGAATACCTGCGAAAAAGCTTCCCGGCCGCTAGGCGCGAGTGAGGGAGCGATGACGGGACGTTTCAGTGGATCTGCGTTAACAGCAAGACGTGTGCCAAGACGAGGAAGAGAAGTGGAGCAGAGCGCGATTGAAACCTGCCACCCTTTCTTCAGTGTGTGCCGAGTCCAATGAAATGGGACAAAAGAGGATGGTGAAGTGTGAGTTCGTGTCAGGACACTTGTAGACCCACAGCGAGTGTTGTGGATCCAGCTGTTACGTTAAAGTGATCTCTGGGAAAATGGACAGTTAAACCTGCAACGTTCGTGTGTGTGTGTGTGTGTGTGTGTCTGCGTCCTGTGACACACGCAGTACAAAGTACGAAGTAAGATGTTCGTTTGTCCCTGTTACAGCCACTCGGCCCAACAGAGTCAGGCCTGGTTGTTAGTCAACTCCACGTTTTCAATACTCAAATTTAATCCCTAAGGTAAAAAAATAAGACAGTCAAATTATCTCAGCAAAAAGTTATACAGAGTCTAAGCTTGTCTGTTAAATATTTAAGTAAAAAGATGGATATCCAAGGAGCTAATAGTAGGCATAAGATGATAAAAATAATAACAAAAAAAATTGGTTGATAACTAGATTTGACTTTTTCTGCTCTGTGCTTTTATTTAGAAATCTTAAATGTCAACTGAAAATTTTTACAACAGTCTCAAAATAAGTTTAGACACTAAACTTGTGCAGCCTTCTGTGTCTCAGGTCCAGTTGTGTTAAACTTCCTAATTATTGCTCTTCTAGGCTTAAATAAGTTTCTATAATCCTTTTGCCTATTCGTCTTCTAAGTAAAATACGAAATGTAAAAAAAAAAAAGAAAAAAACTTTATTTTGAAGAAATTGCTAGGCTGAACAATAATTGTGTCACCAGTGATTTTCTTTTTTTTTTTTTTTTTTCACTCACTGAAAAAATGTCAAATGAAAGTTTGGGGTTTTCCTACATCTGTCAGATGTGGGATTATGCTGCTGCAGTAGAACTTATTTTTTCCAAACGTGAAGGGTATGCATAATATGTTGAGCCTTATTCTAAGAGCATAATTATACTGGCTGGTATACAATGTGAAAAAAAAAGTTTGATGTTGGATTGATGTTAGTTTTTCTAATGCTTTTATACAGCAAGCTTATAATAACCCACATTTTTCCTTTTCTGTTTAGTTTTTTTTTGTTTTACTAAGTTCATTTTGTAGAGCATTTAATTTAATTTATTTAGTAACTTAATCTTTTAGATGCTTGTTTCCCCCTCGTGTGTTTAGTCCAGGGACTGTTGCCACAAGAAATCCCCCAATAAACAGCGACGCAGCAGCCGGGGGGGACTGCATTCGCCGCTGCACACGGGCATCTTTCATTTTAAATAATGACACAGGACGACCTTTCTTCCGAGTAGCAGTTTTCCTCTCCGCTCTCTCTCTCTCTCTTGGATAGAAAGTAAAAACAATTAACGAGGCGGCCTCGCTGACTGACCATTACTGCAATCATTAGCCATTTACCGCCTGCAGTTGACCCTTAAATGAAACAAATGCCTTTTCCTGACACAAACTATGGGAAGCAAAACAAACAAAAACAGACACTTAAACCCATCATTATCAGGCCTCTAATGCAGACCAGATGGGGAGAGGTAGGGGCATACCACATACCTGAGGTAATAACAAAGCTCAGAACAATCTCTAACTCCCCTGCTTTTCTCTGGATCTGTTTACCCGTCTTGTTCTGTCTGAATGGGCACACACTAGTTTTCATTACAAATGTGTGCAAAACTTTGTTGATATTTTGCTTAGGACACAATTTTACAAATTGCGGTGTTTCCGTCGAATAAGAAACGCTACTAAATTCACACAATATGCTCATTCACACAATAAGTCATTGAAAAACATGCTGCGCCAAACATCCTCCTACCACTTCCTGTTGTCTTCTTCGTCTTCTCCATCAGTAGTAGCAGCTGGTTGTTGATCACATGACTGTAACTACCATACTTCTCTCAGGATCTGGTTTTCTGCCTATATGATCACGCACTTGTTTTCATTACAAACATGTGCAGAACTTTTTTGATATTCCGCTAATGTAAAAAAAACCCCATCATTTCTCAGATTGCGGTGTCAACATCAGTTAAGAGACAATTATAATAAGCAAATATGTTTGTTCACGAGGTAAGTCATTAAAAAACATTCCATACCATCATCTTTCTACCGCTTCCTGTCGCCTTCTTCATCTTTTCATCTGGTTGAGGCATAAAAAGTGTCTCCTTTTCAGTTTTGCTAAAGACACTAATTTTGATGAGGCCAAAAATCCACTTCATGCTAGTGCAAAAAAGTTATCAAAAAACTTTTTTTTCTTTTAAATTGAAATGTTTCTGTTAAAGATTATTTTTTTCGTATTTCCAATTTGCGCAATTTTACAGTCAATGGAAACACAGCTACTGTTTTACGCTGCTGATACCAACAGGGAAGGGTTCATTACCAAAAACAAAATAGGAAAAATGGCACCACTAACTGTTTTGAACTTCTTTCTTTTTTTCTTTTTACTATGATCAATGACATTCCTCTCTCTGTTCTCTCTCTCTCTCCCTCTCACATTCCTCTTGATTCACATCTTGTACCTGGCTTATATCTCCCACATGCAGCTTGCGGACGGGTTCCTGCCCAGAACGGGAGCGCGCATGCAGATACATTCTCCCAACATCTCCTCCCATCCAAGGCTCATTAGTCTCCCCAGACGCAACTTATGAAGTCAATTTTACGCTGTCCAGTTTGATTTCTGCTCCCACGTCCAGATGTTCGCAGCCCATGTAGCGATCCGGCAGATATCCCCGCGCTGCAGAAGGAGCACGTTCTCTCTGCAGGAATGCCCCGCCACAGCAGGCCCTCCAGATACCGATCCGAGTCATTCGTTATATTATGTCAGAAAGTTGCCCTTTTAGAGAGATTGATACAGTCCTTGGGACAGTAGATCACAGGGAGATGGCGCGGGAGACGAGGGGGGGCTGTGGCTAATCTTTAGCAGGCAGAAGCTACACCAGCGTATTCATCAGCAGTCTTCACCTGCTGACCAGAACGTAATTCATCAGAGACGCTTGAAGCAGCTGAGTTTCTGCAAATGAGTTTTTCAGTGAAAGGTCTTCTACTATTTTTTTTTTCTTTTCGCAGTGACACAGGTAACTCGGTTTCCCCACCCCCAGTTCCCTCCTGCGCCCCAACCCAGCGGCGCTAACTCCAAAGCAAATAATGGGACTCTGAGAGATTTCCTCGGGGCTCTCGCGCCGTAATGTTTTATGGCCGATGATTGAGTCCTGGGAGTTTACGGCCAGGTTCAACAGACCTCCAGCCCTCGCGCCTGGACCTCCGTCATCGTATCAGCTGATAGCATCTCGGTGTGTGTGTTTTCGTTGGCCACGCTTTCCCTGGAGCGAAGTGACTTAGTGATTTATTGACCTAATTTTTATCTTACTAATGTGTGTTTTCTGTTTACTTTTGCTTTTCGTCCTCAAATTCTCGGTTTGTTTGGTTTTATTCTCATCAGACGGTCTCCTCAAAGAAACTACTTGTTAATGTACTCTTCAAACACACGGAGGTGCTGCAAATGCAAATATTTCTCATTCTATTCAAGCAAACTGTTTGCTGAAGGCCTTTGTCTCTGTGGTTTTGCAGCTCCAGGACTACGTGACGTTGGTCAATCCCGGCGTTTCTCAGCTCTGCGTCAGGGGCGACGGGCGGCTGCTGGCATCCGCGGGCTGGGACCACCGAGTGCGAGTGTTCGGCTGGAAGAAGTTGCGGCCGCTGGCGGTCCTTCAGTACCACACGGACATGGTGCTCAGCGTGGCCTTCTCTGATCACCAGGAACCCAGGCAAAGACTGCTGGCTGCTGGGTCCAAGGACCAGCGTGTCAGCCTGTGGTCCATTTACAACCAGAATGCCGAGACATGCTGACTCTCTGAGCTCTCCGGGTTTCAGTCTGCAGACTGAAATCAAAATACCCTCTGCTTTTAGTTTTATAGTTTTATAGTGACCCGCTTTGACTCTTGGCGTGGACCGGTGTCAGTTTCTCTCAGCTTGAGAACGCTGAGGAACAAAAAAACAGAACGTAGTTTGCTTTTCTGTTTTAAAATGAGAAAAGCAACAATTATTCCTACTTCTGCTCAAATATATTGTTTAAAAAAAGCTACAAAAAGAGTTACGTTCATTTTGATAGCCTTACCTGGATATTTTGAGATAATCCCTTCTAAATTTAGTTATTGATTTTACTGGGTTAATTAGCAAGGCTATCTGCTGCTGTACCTAACCTGCAGCCAACTGCTTGACAGACAAGCTGCTTGTAGCTTGCTAGCTGTAATTTTACATGTAGCTTCACCTTAATAACAAGACATAAGTGGGATTCCTTTAATTTCCATAATCCTGTTTTTTTAACCAGGATTATGGAAAATGTTTTTACGCTTCTTTCAGCTTTAACAGCGGAGACGAGGCGTTAACAGATGGTGTCATTCCAAAACTTAAAGTTGCTCCCTCCTGTTTCCTGCTATGTCATTAAAAGGTGTTTAAATTACAGCTGCACCTATGAGTGGTCCATGAGATTGGAGTTGTGTAATTCAGTAATTACTTGTTCAAATACTGTTACATTTTTTGTGCATTTTTTCTGTTGAGTAAATACATTAATAGTACAGGCGACAATCATTTTTTTGATCCATAGATTCAATTTTGAGAAGAAAAATCATAATTTAATGCATGAATATCATAATCTCTATTAATTGTTTCATGTACTTTTCTTTATCAAAACACCTGCAAATTTTTTTTATCTTTTCTGAATTACATTGAAATTGATAAAAATTCAAATTGACCAGTCAGATCCCTAACAATACCAGATACTGGTGTTGGTCTAGAAAAGACTAATTGTTGTATCCCATTAACTCTTTTTAACTTCTTAAAACTTTTATACTTTGATGCCAGTAACCGGCCCATGCCCGCTTACACGACACAGAGCTACGTTCAAAAGTTTACATTAGCATTTTTTTACATTAGAATTTTAAATGTTTTTTCTATGTTAATCTTTACTATGATTTTGTAAAGGGAAAAAGCGTGCTTTTCCAATTTTCCATACAAGATGAAAAAAAGTATGACAGTCTAAAATCACAAAATGATCAAACAAGAAATAAAGAATAGTTTGTAACACTGGTGTAATATTTATACCAAAGTGCAGATTAAAGAACTCCTAAAACCAGCCTTTTATTTTTCATCCATTTCCTTTTTCTGAACACTTTCAGTTTAAAGAGCTGCTTTTTTCTGTTGCATCTTAGTGCGTTTTGATAACTCAAAGGTTTAATTCACCAGCTCCTCAGCCTCCTATTTGCTGAAGCCTAACTCGGTGCTGTGCAGCTATGTGATTGTGTTGACTTATCAGATGGAAGCTTTGCTCCAGTGGACATGAGTTTGAGGTGTATGGCGCACCTGAGCAGCTTTGTAATCCTGAGTTGTTATTCTTCCAGCTTCCAGCCTGACCTGGGCTGTATTAGTCAAACAAAGCTCACCAGAGGGAGGGCTGCTTTACTGGGTGTCTCAGTTATCAGTTCAGAGCGATCTACTTGTTAAATCTACTTTTGTTGCGAGGCGTAGATAAAGGAAACGCGACTAAGTGTAATGGATCTACCAGACTGAGGGGTTTTTATGCAAGTTGGCCAACTGTGGATGTCTTTTCTGGAGTAAATAAATGAACAAGGTCCAAAGGACACAATAAATTACAAATTGTTTAAAAAAAAAAAAAAAAAACAATAATTGCAAGGTTAACAAAAATAAAAGTGTGTACCTATTTTGAGAACTGTCTGTATTGGCAGGATTATTTTAGTTCTTGTTCAGTGAGAGGATCAATAAATACCAATAAATTTGAAAATATGATTAAATCTAGTTGATGTGTTCAGTTTAGTGATTTTAATCAGTTCTATATGTGTTTCTAGTACAAATATAAAAATACACTTGAAGTACTACTTTTTGACTATATAGGAGCTTGTTTTAAGTCAGTAATTCTTTAATACTGTTGAAAAAGTTCCTTTGGGAGATTATTTCACTTATATCAAGACATTTTTCCCATGTTAGAAGTGAAATAACCGGCTAGTGGAACTATTGCTTTTTCATCAAAATTAAGGAATTGTTGACTCAAAACAAGATCCTAAATCTACCTGAAAAGTTACTTGTAAGTCAGCTTTGTCTTATTTCAAGGGTCCTGGGATATGTGCACTATGAACTACTGGACCAAAAACACTTGGTGAGATTCTGTGTTTTTGCTGTGCAGTGAGAAACCATCAGGAAACAGAGGAAGGACGACATCATTTGGCAGACGAGATTTTTTGTTGAGCCGCTTCTGTCACAGAAAATACAACGCAGATTTAAGAATTTATTGGGTTTCTCATTCTAAAAGTTTTCTCTCTTTTTTTGTAAAATTCTGCCCCTTTTGCCCATCTGAGAGTACATTTTCAAAGACTTAGTGACTTGCTGCCAATGCTCAGTGAGGGAGTTCGTCTATACCTTTTGTCTCTGACCCTTTTGCTGACACCTTGCATTCATGTTTGCTTCCTAAATTCATGTTGGCTTTGAACAAACACTCGGGGTGGTGTGGCCCAGCTTCCGTCCATTCTCTGATAAATCAAATGCTGCCTCCATTGGCGCAGATGTGCTCTGAATGGAGCAGTCAGAGAGCCGTCGGCCTCAGAAGCGCCTGCTGGGGTGCGGGCCGTAGATCTCGTAAATCACCTCCATAATGGATCCTTTAGGAAGTCAATAAATGGACAGGGGGACTTTCTGCACAATGGGGCTTGTGCTTCACTTATCACCTAACGTGTGTCTTCTCTGGCCTTTAAGGTCAGAGGTCAGCTTGGCTTTGGGTTGGGACATAATCCGGTGGGCTGCACATGTAGCTCTGATCACTCCCTACGTCACTACCAGTGACTACCACGAGAGGCAGCAAGTTTGACTGAACCTGAATCAATGAAAGTAATGACCCTGGAGTTATTTTTAAATTAAAAATATGCAATGTTTCATTTAAAATGGTTGTAAGGAATTTCTAATTTACCTTAAGCCGAAACACTGTTTGATTTAAAAAGACAGTTGAGGGTGTGTGTATAAATTTGTTGGCGCCTTTGGTAAAGAAGGACTTGGAATTTATTCAAATGAATTCATCTTTTTTTGAGCAGCATAGCAACCCTCCCATATACTCTGAAAAAAATCCAACTTTTAATATGAGTACATTCACATAGTAAGTATCCATCCATCCATCCATCCATTTTCTGAACACCCTTGTCCCTCAGTGGGGTCGGGAGGGATGCTGGTGCCTATCTCCAGCTAACGTTCCGGGCGAGAGGCGGGGTACACCCTGGACAGGTCGCCAGTCTGTCGCATCACATAGTAAGTAGAAAAATTTAATTTTAAGATTTTTTATTTTTCAAAATCCCAGGAGGCCCAATTACTGGTACCAAAACTTTCTCTTTGAAATGTTTGTTTGTGTTTTTTTTTCTTTTTAGATCTATCAGAGTTTTAACTTCTAATTAGTAATACAAGCATTTCTGTTCACTTAATGAATACATGTGACTGGACACACCAGCCTACTGGACCAGGACCCAACTAGGTTATCTTTCTACAATAGAGTGAGCAGGATCATAAAGAAGATGAAAGAAATCCAATGTTCACTGCAGAAAATACAGCAGACAATGGCATCTTGGGTTACCAAGTCTCTTTAACAACAAATAGCCACCCTCTGTACATGCTATGTGTTGCTGTTTAGAAGGCGTACTCAGAAAAAGGCTCTTCTGCACGTGTAATGCCCTACCATTACAAATGTAAATGTGAAATTTGATAAACTCAACAAGGATTTCAACTGGGACAAGGAATACCCCTGGTGGTTTTGTGTCTATATTACCTCCAAAATATCCTGAGGCGTGTGGCAACATGGACTCCACCAGAAAACTGGGAGATCCCTTTGGACGATGATTTAAAACACATGGTCAAATCGACACAGATACGACTTCAAATCATTCTCCTTCCAGAGCCATCTCAGCTTCAGATCTAATTGCTTTGGGAAATTTTCTGACCTGGAAAGATTGTACCAAGTACAATTCTTTAAATTGTACTCGGTACAATTTAAAGAAACTGTCGGTACAATTTAAAGAAACTGTTTAAAAAGGAAATGTCAAAGATCCACGTCTCTGTATGCACCATGGTGCACGTTAAAACAAAAAGGGATTCACTACTGGCATTATAGCGCCTCAAAAGTCTCCCCCTCTGTAACAAACTTATCTTCAAGTACCGAGATGCTGGGCTGCGTTCTGTTGGTGTTGAGTCAGTTTGGTTTACCCGGTTTGTTTTTATCCGTGGTTTGTGGCAAAAGGCTCATCAGCAGAGATTTACGCTTTGCTGAAGTGAGTACATCAAACCCTCGATAGGCCTGTCACAACAGATGATTCAGGGGAGTGTCAAGAGATCTTTCAGGTCACATTATCATCTGTCCTTCCCTCCTTTGATTGTGAGTGGCAAATATTTGGGCCCTTTTTTTTTAATCTGCGGTATCAGGGAATTAAAAACATAAGGTCTTAAGTAGCTGTTTGGACTTTTTCCTTTGGTGCACATACGTATTTGTAAAAACAACCTAATACTGTTGACAAGGTCTAAATATGTGCAGGGCTGTGAAAACTACTATTGCATGTTGAATATTCTCCAGAGGAGCTGTGCTGATTGCATTTAGCAGATGCAGATGTGCAGTTCATTACATGTTCTCCAGCAGGCGCAATTTCCAAAGTTTATAGCTGCAACACAGTGAATTGGAGCTGCTCTAATTTACACCAACTCGCTGACAACTAAGTGTTTATCATGCAGACTACAGCAAAGCCTATCTTTTGGGTATATTACGGTACGCTTACATTTTAATTCTTACAGTGTTTTGCATTTATACTTTACTATGCATGACTGAATATTTGGGTAATATGCTCAAATACTTGTATCAACCACAAATATAGGATGGTTGTACTATAAGTTTTTATGTTAAACTATATACCAATTCTGTCACTAAGCTGTTGTTAGATAACTTGTTTTGCTTACTTATGTTCATATTTTTGCCCTTTTTTGCAACACATTTTATATGATTTATTAAATGACTAATGTTTTTGACCACATAAAATGGTTTATTGCTGCTATTTCAGGCAGTGAACTAAACTCACTGTTACTTTGGAAAACATGACGATTTGTTTGCAATCTTTGAATAGATTTCACAAAAGTTCTTAATAGCCTACTTTGAGGTGAAAGGGTATCTATCTTTATTGTAATTTTCACGTCAGATTATTTTTTTCATGCTCACACAAAATTATAAATTTAAAAATTAGACAATTATTAAAGCCCTAAATGCAGTCACCAGCTATAGCTGGAGTCATGTTTTATTAGCAAGCCAAAGCTATGTAGTAGTATGTGGCTAACCCAACTTAACCCTTGCAGATGCTAAATTAAGGTTGTTCATTTGAATGTAACACAACAGACCAGGAATAACTCGAGCTGCTAGATTATTGCAAAAATATTTCCGATATGAAACGGTGTATGTGGGAAACATGCATCAGCAGGCATTAGAAGGACACAATTGCTGTAAACCCAGAGTAGTTTCAGGCAACGCCAAAGCAACGGTCTGCAAACTCTTCAAGAGCTCATTTGGTGTTGGTTGTCACATTTTATACATCTAATAAATTTAAGATAAAGTCATGGAATATTATTCTCAGTTGTTTTTCACTTTTAACAAATGTTATTAAAGTACAGAAAATGCTTTAATTTGACTTAGTTTTCACCTATTCTACATAGGATAATTAGCATTTACAAAACTCAGGATTGTTTTTATGAAGTACTTTTCATCTCTAAACTAACATGTAAAAAAAAAACAAATCAACTTTTTTAGTTTTATACTTCTACTGAAGCTTCATTGATAAACAAACCTGCTGCTTGAGGCCTCCATGCCAGCAGGGCCTCCTGTAGTGCTTGGCTTCTCACACAGAATACACACTTGGACTTTCCATTTTGTTAATGACAAATCAAACTACTTTAAATTGTAGAATCTTTTAAAAATACTAATATTTTAAGAATCTTAAGTGATGAAGGGCATTAGCTGAAAGGGGAATGTAGTTCACATGTCAAAATTTAAAACTAACTCATCTTGCATTAATCATTCATGCTGCTTTTCTCTGTGCTGTTGTCATAGCCATACACACACGCGCGCACACACACAACCAGCCAAACAACATATTTCCATGTTTGCCTTGAAGCAAAAACTGAGTGATTTGCTTAGCTGGTTGAGTCCAAATCAAAATCCGTCTAGGTCCCCACATAATCTTGAACGGCTCTGCTGACAACTAAACCCATGTAAATGTCGCTGTCATAATTAATTAATTGTTCTTTTTCACTTTCTTGCAAAAATGAGAGAGACAGAAATTGTAGGCCAGGATGCTAAGCTTTGATTAAATTAAAATATAGTTATTGAATGTTATTTTTAACTAGAACACTTCATACAAGAATAAATGACAACCCAAACGTGTTCAACTGAGATTAACCCACTTTGGTCTGTCTAATTTACCAAAATTGTTACTGGGAGCTTCTTCGGGGTCCTCGAGTTTCTACCAACATCTTTATCCTTATTTAGAACAGTTTCCTATAAAACAACGCGTATGGGTTCTACTGATGTGTCCTCTGTACCGTAAAACCTGTAATTAGCCTTTTCACCCACTCGACTGAAGTCCTCTCCCTAAACCCAACAACAGCGCGAGCGGTGTCGCAACAAACTCTGCATCGTCACGTAGGATCTCGCGCCCATCAATCAGGCTGATCTGCAACACCTGCGGCCGGCTGTCGGTGCTTATCGCTCGGCTTGAGGTCTCCGGGGGCGGCGCTGTACGACCAGAAGGTAAAAAAAACAACAAAAAAGTAAATTAAAACAATGGCTAAAACATAAATAAACTAACCGGTGACTTTTTTTGTACGGGGCATAAGGTTTCATGACGCCCTTAATAACAAATATGAACAATTTTGCATTTCACTAGCTTTTAAAGTGCGTCATCGCCGTTTTTAAGCAGTATTTAAGTAGCGAGTCGTCATTTTGGTGAAAACCTAGATGTTAATGAGTAAATGTGGCACATTTTGTTGAAGCAGCGACTAAAGAAATTTTTAAAATGAACAAAACATAATAGATAACTTTTAAGTCCTACATTTCTTAGGCTGTCGGTAACCACTACCGTGTTCACGTTATAAAAATATGAATTAAAAAAATATAATGTTAACATTAGCCCATATTTTTTGGTCAGTGCAACAAAAACAACCAAACAAAAATGATGCAACCAATTAGCCGTGATTTGAAAGAGTGGAAACATTATTTAACCTCTGACACCTTTACAAGCCATTTAACAGTCAGAGGTCAGGCGCCCCCCGGCATCATTTTTCCATCCTCTCAGCTCTACGGGAGCCAAAAGGAAAAGAAGAAGAAAAAAAATATATCATGATGAATCATTAGGTAACGCTTTCCTTTGAATCTTTGACAGCCACAAAGCCGAATTTTTCTCCCAAAGAGATTAACCTTGACAACAAAGCATTCCTCATAGGACTTCAGATATGAGATGACTGGAAATGGCTGCACAGACAAGCAGAGGGGTCACATTCTCAAAATATCACCGAGTGTCACATTAGAAATGAGTGATGATATCCGTCTGGGGGGGAATGGGAGGTGCTGGGATTGAAATGAAAAATAAAGACTGCATAAGATGCAAGCTCAAATGTCCAACAGGTAAGCTAAATAAATTCTCAAAGCAATTATGATTAATTATTGCTTTTAAAGTTTTAAATAGTTTTACTCAAAAAAAGAGAGAAATCTAAATCCTTTATTTAAAATAATAATAATTGCAAGAAGTAAACCCAGATTCAGTTCAGTTTGGCTAAAAGGTGATTGTGTGTGTGTGTGTGTGTGTGGGGTGTGTGTGTGTGCGTGTGTGTGTGTGTGTGTGTGTGTGTGTGTGTGTGTGTGTGTCTTTAAAACCAGGTGCATATTTCACCATTTGAATCATTCCAATGTTTAGACAGCTTTCAAATCTTGCCTGCCAATAACTGCAAAAGCAGCAGACACGTCAGCCGACTTCAGCAGGGCAGATCCGGTCGGACAGTGCTATCGGAGAGGCAAGCCTGTTTTTTTTTTTATTCTTTTAAACAATTCCCCGCTTTTTTGTGCAGGGAGCACTTCAAATGGAAGATTCGCACAGAGACCCTTTCGTTTGGATGAATTACAAGAATTTAATGTTTATTTTACAGATACAGAAGAGTTCTTCCTGCTTTGTTTTTATTTACTTAGAATTGCTGCAAGTCAGTGCCATGGTACAAGCTACTCAGAGCGGCTCGAGATGTTTATAAATTTTAAACATTTTTTTTCTTTTCCTTTTAAGCAAAAAAAAAAAAATCCATTTCGATGTATTTTTGACATCCTCTCCGATGAGCTCAACATGCAAACATCTCGTCTACTAACCTAGAAGGTTCGTGGGTGATATATAACGTATGGCTTTTTTTTTTAAAGCAATAAAAACAAAGCAAATCGAAAAGTGCATCAAAAAGAGAAAAAAATAAATCAATCCCAGTCTGTGATCAAAAGTCTTGTCCGTCTTAAGGAACTGGGTCCTCCTTTTGCGACTGCCTGACGGCTTAACGTCTTGCGCTGCTCGAGCTGGAGCTCTTTCCGTTCGGGTTCAAAGGTCAAAGTGGACCCATTTGAGGGCTTAGAACAGGTGTCCATGCTTAGATGCATTTCCTTTAAATAAATATGACAGGATTTATCCAGCAGAGGGGAGTCTCAGCCTCTGATTAAACCCCACGTGTTGCAGAAACCATTGCCTGACTGAACCGTGTTGCTGTTCCTGTCCGCCTAGTTTTCCCACAGTGCTGTGCGGCTTTATCCTTGATGGACATCAGTCATTATCTGGGCCCGTAGTCGTAGTTAGAGGGGCCGCTAGTTGCCGAGTACATGTTAGTTGTGGCGGGATTCATGTGGTGATGGTACGTGTGTCCTCTGATGCTTGGTAAAGGGTAAGGCGAAGGCCTGGTCTTGGCTCCCAGGTAGTGTTCATAAGCGGTGGGGTACTTATAGGGGTGGTGGTGCAGGGTGTCCGGGGGCAGTGGGTGGGGATCGGGTCGGAGGTCGTGGGGAGGGCTCGGTCGGCCGCTTGTCAGTGGCACAGCGTGGAGGCCTCCTGGGACGGGCAGAGCTGGGCTGAGGACACGAGACATCAGCTGGTGGGCTGGGTCGGCGTGAATTGGGGTGCCGCTGGGGTCTCCTTCATATTCCCGTCTGGCATCTTCTGTGATGGTTCAGAAAAATGAAGAAGTTAGAGAAAACCAGACTGAAATACAATACAATAAGTAGGCCTGTCGCTATCGTAAATTTTGCTGGACGATAAATTGTCCCAGAAGTTATCGCGATAAACAAGAATATTGTTATTTTGAGATCACTTTCAAGTAATGTAATGGTAACAAACGTTTAACATTGGAACTGGAATGGATTTAACATATTCAAAATAAATAAACAAAAGCACAAAAAACAACAGATAAAATAGATGCTGAAGTTTTAATAAACACATTTGTCCTTCAAGAAAGGGGCTTGTTGAGACCAAAGCACCAGACTGAGGACTTTTGTCATCCACTCATTGGTAGAAAGAGAGACATGAGAAAAATAAGCATGCAAATGGAAATTATTGTGCTTGTTTTAATTTATCATGCAATTAATTTATTGCTTATAGCAAAAGCCTTAACAATAAGTTACACGAGAGATATTTTAAATGCCTGTTCTTATTTCTACAAAATTAGCAGTATTGTGAAAACACTTTCTGTGTCCAGATGAAAGCATGGTCCAAAAAATAATTGCAAATTAAAAATATGAAGAATAATACTAATGATACAAATAAAATCACGGCTTTAAAATTTTTTTGTTTATCTTTGGAATAAATTCCAAAAATAACCATAAATACAGAATTAAAAACAAAAACAAAAATAATTGGGGCAGCTACAATGAAACTCTTGGATTTTAAAAATATTTGAAGTTTATTCTCAGCTAATCAGTACATCACTCATTACTTCAGTTTTTTTTCAAAATCTAATTTTCCTTCCAGTTTTTGTAGCACTCTGAATCTGTGGTCGGTTATGCAACATAACCTTTATTATGTTGCCAGCGCATGACATTGGCTGACTGATTTTTAATGTTTAATTTAAAACCAACAATGGGCTGATACAGCAAATGCACTACTGCACTTCAGTCGAGGGAAAGTCGTAAAGAAAAAAAAGCCCAACAGCTGACAGAAATACAGCACCACAAACACAGAAGAGCTCAGCCAGCCTCTGCTGGATATTCAATCGCTGGCAAGAAGCTTGAAGTGAAACAAAGAGCGAGCTGCAGACCTTTTTCTGTGCCATTCTGTTGAGGGGGAGATGACATTGGGTTTCTTGTTCTGGCGAAGGCACTCATTATTGGCAGGGAGCCTGGCCTGTGATTCCTGGGCCTGCAGCGGGAGAGTGGAGTCAGTTTCAAAGTCACTTAAGGATTGTCAAGGGCACAGTTTCTTTCGACGTTAAGGGGATGAAAACTCATTTTCATATCCTGGAATGATGTGTGTGTGTGTGAGGATCGTTTTACAGTGGAGGAATAGAAAGTGAATGTGATGTAGAAGGACAAGCATAAAGAAAGCCAAAATAGAGAAATAATTCAAAACACTACTGATTTTGATTTATACGTTCTAAAAATAAAAATAAAAACACAACTTAATAATAAATATTTTGAAAAAAGTCTATTTCTTTCGAGCAATTTGTCAGTGACAGACAAACACAGTTGATTGACTTTCAAACAATATCCTGTGATTTCTGCAGTTCATGAGTTTCTAAAAAAAAAAAAAAAACTAAACCCATGGAGCACCTCTATAACTTGTTATATATATATATATATCGGTTTTTTTATTCAGTTTTTATGACTTGTGAAAACATGACAATGACTGTGTAATGTTTGAATATAATAAAGCTCACCAGTCCTCTGGGTCACAGTCCCTGAAGCCCTTTGCAAACGGATTACTGGCGATCTTCAGCTGTGTGATCTGCAAAGCAACAGAAAACACAAAAATAATCTCAGTGCTTACCACTCCATCTTCTCGATTTAGAAAGTGATTTGAAAAATTATTAAAATACAATTATATTTATTAATATTACTATCATTTTTAAACGCTTTATTTGTATTATTGACTTGTCTTTTTCATAAAAGTTCCTTAAATTGTTGTCTAAACTTTTCCAGCTCTCGGCTTTTGCTTTTGTTACAAGCAAAACAAGTTTGCTGCTCATTTCTGAAAATCCATAAAATTTTAACTGAAATTAAGTACTTCCTTTTTTTTATTATTGATGAACTTTGACTGAATATTGGTAAGAAAAAAAGATAATCTGTTATTCAGAAAACTAAAAAACACAGTGAAGTATGACTCTAAACATCCGGAGAGGACAGATGACGTAAAAGAAGATGACACTAGCTCTGAACCAAAATACGCTCCAAAAACGCGAATGGTTCCTGGTCTAGATAATTTGTTCATTATTAAATAAATGGTAAAAAAGTAAATTTGGAACTATTTTAACTTTACCAGCACGATAAATATGCATTTATTGCGTCAACACAATGCGCCGCGCGCTGACTACACTGCAGACTTTACGCAGGGCGGTAAACATCTCTTACCCGGTGGTTCTGGTACGCTGTGACCGCTGTGAAGCGAGTCTCTTCAAAAACAAACGTTTTATAATTTTCCTCGGCATATTTCTCACTGTCCTTGCGGGGATCCACATAAACCACATGGAACCTGGGCTGGTAGCGGTGCATGGAGTTCAGGATGATCTGAAAAATAACATCAATGTTAAAAGGAGACTAAGTTTGGTCTATATTACAAAGACGTCCAAATGGCGGTAGTAAAAACTAACAAACTGCTGTGAACAAAATGTATGAATAAGCAAAAGGAAAAATGAAAAAAAAATCTGTAAAATACATTAAATATATATTTAACCAAACATGGGAATGTTAGAAATAATTTACAAAAAAATAAAAATAATCATTTAAAAATATATATAAAAAACCCCCACCGCAATTAAGTTTGCAATCACTCTTTGAAAGAAACTCCAATTTTGACTGTACCGTTCACAGGTCAACCCAGAAATTGTTGAATATGCCTAAATGAACAATAAGTTATCGTCTAGGAAGAAAATATTATGTATGCTAAACCTGCATGTTCAGTCATTCTTTTTACGCCAAATTTAGTTCATTATTTAATTTCTAAGAGGCGCCAAGAGTAGTAAAATTAGTTTTAAGCTGCAGAATTATCCGCAATGCCATTTCAACGAATACATCACTATTATATAAAATATCATGTTTATTAATCGGAAATCATTTTAACGTCGAAAATAATGTTCAATAACTCTCTGACGGTATGTTTTCAGTTTATGATAACACACAAATACTATCCATGCTGTGCTGAATTATGTTCCTTATTTTTTTAAAACTCCGTGAAGATGAGTTTGATTGCTTTTTGCTGAGATATTTGACTTTATCTCCATCACCGTTACGCAGAACAAACAGCACCGATTTGTTCCTCGGCGCAGCTCCGTTTCCTCCCCTGGCTGTACTTACATGTCCGTTGTCATCCAACAGGTTGTTTGTGAGTTTGAGCTTATCGAAGGAGACGATCTGCTTCATCCACTGAGCGCCCTTGGCTGGAGAGTCCGGATGGTAATGCACCCTCCCCGGTGTGGCAGGATCAGCTTTACCCGCCACCAGCCACGACGAGCTGTGGAAAGCATACCTGGAAGAGTAAATTAAAAACAAAAGTATATTAATAGCATTATGCAACATTATGCAAAATGTCACTCCGCTAAGGCGAAGAAAATCGGAAATGAAAGTTTAGTCAAATGAAACTGTGTGGAAAAACATTTATGTGATTTAGGTAATCCCAGAAATACGGTGAATTTAAACTCATTAATTATGGAAACTTTTTTTGTGTGTTATAGCCCAACTTTGCTCCTTGTACCTTTATCTTTGCATCAATTGTTTCTTTATCTGATTAAATTTAATGCCCGCCCTAAAACAAAAATAAACACTCACAGAGAGAAAACAGTTGAAAGAAAGAGGAAGACGTTACCTGTATCGCTTGTCGTCTACAGGCAGGAAGTCCATCAGCAGCATATAGTCTGCCATGGGATCCATCCCAAAGATTTTTACTTGGAAAGTTGGAAACATTCTCCTGAGAGGGAAAAGAAAACCACAGATTAAAGTGTTTAATTCTTTATCTTCAACTTGCATTTCCTTCAGAATATATGACGTAAGGCCCCGTTTCCCCACAGGCCGATTATTAGCGCGCTTTAGTCGTTGACTAAATTGCGTTGACTTTTGTGGAGGGGGAAAAAGGGCATATTTGCCAAAGTATAAATGCCCGCAGGCATTTTGCTGGGATACGTTGAGCTCAGGGCCCCATTTAGTCTGAACTGCAGGCAGGAAAACATAACTGTGATTATTAAAAATCCTGCAACCACTTCATGCGTAACTGGACAAAGTCCCTCCAAATGCTGCCACGTATATGATGTATTTTCTGCTGCACTTAAGACTTTTTCCCCCCCTTTAGTATATTTCTACTTCTTATGCTGCCTTTTGACAAATCCCAGATATTTTCATGCTAGAGCAAATGTAAATACACACCCGCATCCGGGTGCTAATCTGGGTAGTAACTACTCAGTCGATTCTGAATCTGAACTTTTTGTTTGCACCAAGAGGGAACAGTTGGATATTAAAACATTCATTTAATGCACAATATTATCCTCGCGTCCTGAAACAAATACATTTATGTAATATATTTCGGGAGGTTTGCTGCGATTCTGCAGAATTTTAGTTTTTTTTTTGTTTTGTTTTTGTTTTTTTCTTGCTGAGCCTCTTTCCACCCCCTAAGGCTTGTTTTCACCCTAAAAGTTGCTCAAGAATAAGAGAGGAAAGTTGAGTAATCCACCAGTCGAGTCAGTGAAAGGGATCCCAAAATCAACGCTCAATTAACATCAGTGTTGTGGCTAGGTGAGGCTGAAGGAGCTTTTAAAGTGCTCTGCAGCAGATCTCCTTTCTCCTGTCAGACAGCACGGAGAGAGGAAACCCAAGCCTCCCATTCAGGCTGCAGGCTGATTTCTCCTTATTATTACCTCTGCATTCTAGTAGTAGTAATAATAATAATAATTATTATTATTATTATTATTATTAATAATAAACAGTCTGCAGTAAGTGTGTTTCCTATAGTTGACTCAGTGTTATGTGTCATATTCCATATTTTTATTATTTTTAAATTTAATTTTAAAATGGGCCAAATTTACCAATACTATTAAATTATTTTTGTTATAATTTAGCTCTTTTTTATGGAGGAAGAGTTTAAAACTAAAAAGCAACGAAATACAATAAATAACGAAACGACTTTGTATTTTCACTTTGAGTCGTGTAAAGAGCAACAATATTCAACATAATGGCATGAAATTGATGCTCACGATGACGAAATGTGAGAACTTAAAATAATCTCATTGTTTTAAGTTCTATAAAACATCAGTATCATATATTTAATGCAGATATAAACTACACCAAACGAAAATCTGAAAATGTGCTATTTTATAATTCAAATAAAGTGAAACGGATATGTTTTATTAAAACTGTCTAATTGTGGGAGAAAATTCAGTTACACAATCGCGGATTTGCATATATGCTGTTTAAAGAAATAGTAGGGAATTATAAAAAATATATATAAATATATGTTTTTAATGTGTACTATATATGAAAGCCTATTACAAAAATAGACCTCAATTCGTATTCGGTGGTGACGAATGGTGGTTATGACTTTCTTGTTAGTTTTTTTTAATTATTAAAAATAATAGTAGTTATAATAACAATAATTTTCGTGTCTTCTTTGGCGCGTGATGTTCATGCACTATTGTGGTGACTTGTTACAGTAAAACATGTCCGATCCTCGCTCCCTTTCTCTCAGGTCGGAGCTTTAACGCGCTCTCACCTGCCAGCCTTGGTAACGATCATCTCCGTGCCCAGCTGGTTAAATTCGTCCCACAAAGCCTTCATCTCCAGCTGGACGCTAATGTTGGCCACCTTGGGGTTTTTCTTCACGATGCTCTTGCTGTTCGGCGTGGAGCTGGAGGACGACGACGAGCAGTTAGGAGTCCCGCCGTCGCTCGCCTGGCCCTGGCTCTGGCCCGGGTTGGAGCCCGGGTAGTTGTAGTTGTGCTGGGCGGCCGGGCAGGGCTCGAAGTGGGACTCATGTTGGCTGTAGGGGTCCCCGGGGGACTGAGAGAGGTGGTAGCCCCCCGGCGAGTTGAGACTGCTCAGACTGCTCGTCGTGAAGGCTGTAACATCGCAAAAATGGGACAGCTGCGTCAGCCACGGGCTGGATATGGCTGAAATCATCCCAGAAAACGGCTTTTTTTTTTTTTTTTACTCTTTAAAAGTCGATTAAACACAAACGGTAAAAAAAAGAAAAGAAAAAACCCAGAAGCAGGGTCGAATAATTCTCCGATGAAAGGTGGGAGGCTTAAATACAGCCCTTTCTGCTCAAAAACTGATCATTTAGTCCTCGGAGTTGCGTCCAATGCGAGCTCAGCCTGACTAAAAACTTCCTGATCTAAACCAGCAGAATTCCCAAAAGTGACGAAAGGTTTCCAAAAAGTAGAAAAAAAAAGAGAAAAAAAAAAGAGAGAACCCACGTCGCAGAACTGCTCTCAAATACGCGCTGCTTCGAGTGCGTGTGAATGGCTTTTTTTGCCCCCCTTCAGATCGATTGCGCTCTGACGCTGTGCGCTGTGTGTTAACACCGCAGCGCAGTCTCCTCTCTTATCTGACGCAGAGGGCCTCCCCTTCGCGATAAAAACCGGTTCTTATTTCTATTTAGATAAGGAACTGCAGGTAATGTGCCTTTTCCTCGCCCTGGGACGAGACTGATTGACACCGAAGTGCGCCCCTTCTTCTTTTTTCTTTAATAGCCTTTCCGGCACCCATTGAACTTTTTGGATAAGGGTATCGCCCACATTTGCCCCCCGTTAACAAACAAAAGCTGATCTGGCCTGCAGAGAGGAGTACGAGGAAAACACTGATTTGCATGAACAAACAAACAGGCTGCCGGTGACTTGTCGCGCTCCTAGTTTATGGACAAATGCACGAGTGGGATGGATTTACACTCGCACCCCCCACCCCCCGCTCCCCTCGTAGGTGGCTGGTGATTATTATGGTCTGTTTTTACCATTACGCACGGGGTGCCCCTGTAAACCCTCCTCCTATTGGCTTCTTCCTCGACGTGATCTTCGCGAATTAGTGCTGACTCTGAACGCTGCGGGGATTTGGAAGCTTTTATCTGCAGACTTTTCTCCCTGCTGAAATCAGAGCAACGGTGATCAACTGCAGCAGTTTCCGCCCTCTCTTTAATCATCCCCTTCCACGCATCTCCAAAGTGGTTTTTTTTATTGTTATTTTGTATATATATATATTTTTTGCTTGATCTACACAGATTTACCTTCCATTTCCCGGGTGACAGTGCTGTAGTGCATTTTACAGTAACTCCGGCTGTCCAGACCGGTGCCTTGTTTGTCAAACGCCGCGTTTCCTGCTCGCTCTGCAGCCGAAATCAAAGAGGCAATACTGAAAGCATTCGCCTTTGGAGAGAGGGGACCAATGTCGTCCATAGGCAATTGACCGAGTCGTTATAAGTCGACCCTCCTCCTCCTACTTCACCGCCGCCACCACCACCTCTTCCTCTGCTTTCCAGCCGCGCAGAAAGCAGAAGAAGGCGGCTCTGCGCGGTGCAGAAGAACATGCGCCAAAAAGGAAGTTTCTCACATTCCGCCACCGGCCGCCGAGTAGTGCGAAAGTTTGGCTTGAAGCGCTCCCCTTGAAAGTAGTCCAGGTACAAAGGGTTTCCCGAGCGGATCGAAGTGCGGTGCATCCGTAAAGAGTGATCTGTCCTCGCTTCTCCTCCGATCACCGGCAGGGTGTTGTTGTCTGAGCCGCGCTACGAAGAGAATCCACTGCTGCCACGAGAATGTCAAAAGTGAACGAGACAGATCCACGCCTCCCCACCCCCACCCCACCAACCCCTGCACAACTGCAGGAAAAACGCGTCCTGCGCTCTGCGCTCAATGTTTTATTTCAATAAGTCTTGTCACTCATTTGAATTGAATAGCAACGTCACTGAACGCCCGTGCGCCTCTTTTATCTCCCCTCAGTAAAGGCTTGCTTTAGGTGAGTGCGCGCGTTTCAGCGCCCTGAGCTCAGTAGAGCCTCCAGCATGCACCGAGCCTTTCTGGAACATCACAGGCTACATGTGAAGCTGGAATATCTTAGTTGTTGAGTTTAAGTTCAGTCGGAAACCTTAGCAGCATCTTCTATTGTGAACATTTAACTGATTTTTGATATTGAAACAAAGAGACGTTACTGATACTGAACTTTCTCTGAAGGACTTACAACTTTTAGATATTTGGAGAACTTGGTGCACACTTTTTAAACTCATGGATATATATATATATATATATATATATATATATATATATATATATATATATATATTACCCATAAGGAACAATATTGTAAACTCTTTGCACAACCTGCTGTATTCCGACTGATGCATTTTTACTGAAAAACAAAAACAACCATTGGTCAGTAAACAAACTGAGACACTGAATGAGTTTCTGCAGGCCTGAGCTGGACTTGACCTCTACGCCTCCTGGCCCGATCCTCCTGCTGCTTCTATCGGGGCTCAGCCATGTGCGGCAGCATGTAGAAGTTGAAGCGATGGGAGCGGATAGCATTTATTTTACTATGTTGGTCAACAGGGAGCCAGTAATGGGGTGAAGCGGAGTGGGAGGCAGAGAGCATAAACAAACTACTGATAGATAGATAGATAGATAGATAGATAGATAGATAGATAGATAGATAGATAGATAGATAGATAGATAGATAGATAGATAGATAGATAGATAGATCGGATGGTAGTCAGTTTTTTTCTTTCAGTCAGTGCCAGTTCACTTCATCAATGCCAAGTCGGAAGCCATCTTTGTAAACACCCAGGTGCTAACAGACAGAAGACAGAGGCGAACCGAAATGGGACGCGACCGCGCTGGAATCCGCCTCTGCAGCGGGCAGGGCAGTAAAGGCATTTAGCGCCGCAGAGCCTCAAATGTACATAGAAATACAGAGAAGTAAGGTTTTCAGTAATGTGTATTTGTTCCCTGATATAACCACTATGAAATATTGAAGAGTATTCATAGATTTGTTTAATAAAATAAGTGTGTTATAAAAACTAATTTTTAGAGCATTAAAAGTATTAAAGATTTTAATCAAGAATCTTAGCTTGCACACGTAATTTTAAATAATCAATAATTTATTACATAAACCGATTTACTTTGATTACAGATCGAGAATATTTCAATCGGAATTTAACTGAATATATCGTTTCAATGAAGTAATCAAAGTCGCTGTGTCCGACAGAGAAAACGTGATGAGTTTATTAATATGTAAATATGTAGTAGAAGCTTTAGTTGAATGAGACTTATTGTAGATCAATGTCCTGTGTTGGAGAAAGGATTAAGGTGTGTATACAGCTTTACCCAGTTTAGCTCGCCCAAATGATGAAATCAAACTTGCCTCTAACCCCAAGGCAATCACCAATTACATGCTACGTCGTAACTGTAGTTATCAGAGGAAATGTTTACATGTCACCTTGTCAGGGTGTATTTAAACCGTTTATTCATATTTTACTAATGTGTTGTGCTTTAATCACAAATCTGTTATTTCCCCCCCTTTTTTCTCCTCAAACTTGATCAAAATCTGATTGGATTTTAATTAATTTATTCAAGAGTTTTCTTTTTTTAGCAGTTAAAGTAGCATAATGTAGACGAAAAATATTTTTCAGATAAAATATATCCAGACTGTCACACGTCTTTTATAAGTTACACTGCAGGGACTGCAGATGGATAATTAGCTCTGAAAGTTACAATCTAATTTGAATCATTCTTTTTCTTTGAGACATAGTCTCTTCTCGATATACAACACAAACAAAAAAATCAAACGGCGATTTAAAACTGTTCCTACAAATAATAGTAAAGCATCATCACGTTTAAATTATGTCCAAATAACAATAAATGTATCTGGAAAAAAGAAATCGCAGCATGTAACCTGAAAACTAAGTGAGGAGAAACTGTCACTGATTACAGAATTTCAGACCATACAGTGTTTGCCTGTTGGATGACAGAGTGACTCAATAATAGACGTTTCTGGGTTGACAGCTTTAAATATGGCTTACCATAGTAGCCTGACCTATTTTGGAGATTATTAATGATTTTTCATTTGTTGTCAAATGAAAAATCCGAAAATCTTGAGAAGTGTGAATCTGCTTGATAGTTTTGGATTAGAAACTAGAGGGTAAAAATAATGTAGAAATTTAGAACACGTGTTTGTTCATGCAGGTTCATTAGATAATAATAATAATAACAATAATAATAATAATAATAATAATAATAATAATAATAATAATAATAATAATTATTATTATTATTATTAATATATTTTGAGTGAGAGAGCGCGAAGCTTAGGCATATTCAGCCATATGGACAGCATTTTTAGCGCGTTTTTACGCACGCACCAATCTGCATGTTTTTCCTTGATGACTGTACAGATAAATCAGTGTGAATGTAAGTGTATCTTTGAAGCACAGCCCCTAACACGTGTAGCCTATAATTACGTCTCCCAGTGCAGGATATTTTCCAGGTCTGGCGATAGTTTTCCCGCTGTCTTATTTAATCTTCTGGTCCTCGTGAACTGGGCGCCTGTGTGGTCCTGCGCGTCCTGTTGTAGTAACACGGCACACCATCAAACCAAAAACTCCTGCCTCATTAAACTAGCACAGATGAGCTACCGTCAAGGCTCGGTGGCAGCCATTTTTTTCTGCTTTTAGTAAACAGAGATGGGACTGAGTAGTATCTGCTCCGAGCTGCGAGCGCGCTTCCTCTCCTCTCTCCTCTTCTTCTGCGGTAAAACAGCATGTCCTCCCTGATATTTTTCAGGAGTCAGAGAAGGATGCCCATGTGTCCAGGCTTAAATTTAACGAGCCACTCTGTATCACAGACACGCTGATAAAGTTATTACAGCAACACGCCCCAGCTTACTCAAGTAATCATAAAATCAGCAATTTCACATTCATGCCCCGTGACTTGGGCTGTGCGGCGCGCTGCACTTATAAAACCCTATCCTGTCTAAATATTAGTCTAAATCTTGGTGCAAGAAGGAGAGGAAGCTGACCGTTGACAGGAGAGGGCCCGGGGTGTCCGGTCTCCCTGCGGGGCCTCGGGGAATGTGCGGAGAGACGCGCGCAGCTATACAGAGAAAGAAATATTCCACAAGGTACCACGCTCCTCAGGGGAAATTATATGAGGAGGGGAAAGCTATAACTTAAATACATTTTTAAGATGTAATAGGCTTATTCACTGAATCGTTTTGATTCTGTTTTAATTATTTTTGAGGAACGATTCAATGCATGTAAAATGCATTAAATGTAGAATGCATGAAAAATCTAATGTTCTGCGACGTTCCTTTACATTAAATAAGACCAAATGAGCATTACGTGACTTTATGTGTGTTTTATTTAATTTCCAAAATTAATGTTATTTTATTTCTTTGCCACTGCGATTAAAGTGGTCAGGAGAAATCAAAACACCAATGGGCTTTAGTATCTTATATGGCCTTTCATAATGAAATTTAGCTCAAATGTCAAGCTTCTTTTTTATTTACTATTTTTTACGTATTCATGCAGCATTTTATTTATTTATTTATTTATTTATTTATTTATTTATTTATAATAATTAATTATAACTAGTGTGAAATTTTTCCAGTTGTGAATAAGATCAACAGGTGGAGGCATCCTGTGTTGTGTCATATTGTCGGCCAGTTCGTTAATAAAAGCCTTCAATCTCTTCTCTAGTTTACGCGCACGCGCACCCTCGTCTTTCCCGAAATGACTTCTTCGACGTCTATCCTTACGTGTTCACCCTTTATTATTTTGAATTTCGTTTCTATAATTTGAACACATTTCGACATTTTCGAGACTTTCTCTGTGGTCTTTGTTTTTTTTTTGTTTGTTTTTTTTTTTTTGCATAATAAAGAAAATCTTATTCGCTTGTTGTTTTTTGCGCGCGAACCTTGTATTTGAATGAATTTGAATATCCCAGTCGGCGCTGAGCTAACCTTGTATTACAGGTGTTTTTAGATTTGAATCACTCATTAGTGACTTTTCGCTGACCCGTGAAGTCAATTATAGCATCGTGAGTCTTTGTCCAGTCCTGACACAAAAACAAAAGCTGAAAATATGCCGCTAGGAAATCAGAATTTCGGAGTAATTTACATATAAAGTCCAGATTTATTTATTTATTTATTTTTTACTTCTCCTTTTTCAGTTTTAGACATAAAAGTAATGTTTTTGGATTAAGGAAATAAAATATATTTAATCTTTGCAAAGAAAAAAGCCCCAAAAACCACTAAAAATGTAAAAATAAAGAAATTAAAAAGCAGGTAATTTCCTTTTTGGCATATAAATGTTATTTTCCTGTCCAGCCTTGTTCTCTTGTTTTTTCTGTGTGTCATCATTAAAAGGACACGTGCATATAACACAATGGACATGAACACAATAGCTGACCAAAGGTGAAAAACATGATTCCCTTGTGTCAGACTCAGGCAGTGTCCCTGAAAAATTCCCACACATAAAAAAGGCTAAGCAAACTATAGAGTTCTTTTTTATTATTATTTAAATGGAAGAGGATGTTAGTTTGTATTTTTAGAACCTTCTTTACCTCATGCATGAGGTAAACACATGGAAACTACTTCCCAGAAATGACTGTAAATCACTGTTTGCCTGGTCAGGTTTTTTATGTATTGTCTTACTATTTATTTGCAAAACAGTAATTGGTAAATATAAAAATATATGAAAAATTTTGATAAAACACGTCTGATCAGGAGTGTTTTTTGTGTATTAATTTGTTCATTTACATCTCTTTTTGTTCTTTTTATTTGAATGCTCCTAATCAAATAATTAATTTTAAGGAGTGTTTTGTGTACAGTTGAAGCAACAAACTTGAAAACTGAAACATTTGGCAACAAGTAGTTTGTAAAGAGAACATGGACAGACTGGAACTGAACCCTAATGCCCCAGGAGTTATGTAGAAATATGCCAAATATCACTTTTCTGCTATAAAGTTTGTCAGTTGATCAGGTCTATCTTTTTTTTAGATATTGTTTTAATCACAGCAGGATTTATTACCTTTGCAAAATCCTACCGTGAAATTTCATTCTTCCTTAGCCAGCTGAGTTTTTATGGTTGATGTCCCTTTGTTAGAGAAAAATGATACCCAACCAGACAATCTTTTAAAAAAACTGCCAACTTTTATTTATTCAAAATAATATAAATCTTAAAATTAAGAGAGGAAAAACAATGTTTTTACTTTTAACCCCCCTCCCTCTTACAGAGTGTCGCTTCTACTATTTATTTATTTTGGGATCTCCACATGTCATTTCAGAACCAATGAACACAGGCCTGACGGCTGTCAACAGATCCCCACACAGGGTCCTACTGCCCTCTGACTGAGATCTGTTTCTGATGCTTTTCTAAAGAAGACACCATCTAACTACCTGGACATTACTATAAGATGTATTTCAATCATCTGTGGCTTGACAAAATACAAAGTATATTATTTCATTGATTAGAGAATGAACTGAATAACTCATGATTTGTTAACTCATGTTACATACAAATCAAAAATACCTCTTTCTGGTTAGGTATGATCGAGACGGGTTATGCAGAGCTAAAAAAAGGTAGAAAACGGTTTGGAATGTGTGCGGGACATCAGGGGGTGTGGGTGGGTGGGGGCGATCTGCGCTCTGACTCAGATCCTTTTCAAAATCACTTCGTCTCTTTTCCCCTCCCGTCTTTGTTTTAAAACTGGGAAGCTTTTAGCTTTTGAAAAGTATCCTTTTCCTATCTGCGGCGCGGCGGTCCCGCTCGTCATCACCTCGCCTCCCCCTCGTCCCTTCCCCAGTCCTATTGGAGTTCTGGTAAATAGCTGGCATTCCTGCCACAAAGAACTGATGATGTGGACCTGGGGCCTCCGTGATCTGTCCAAATTAATTAAGGCCTTTCTTCTCTCCAAGCAGGATCCGCGGCCTTTGTCTCCCTAATACGTCTTGAGCCTGGTATTAAACGTGAGGGCAGAGTCTGTGCTCATTATAAATCTGTCACTGCCTGCTTGGCTCTTCCCAGCCTGGCCCCTGATCCTAAATAGGCTTCACTGTAGATCCTCCAGCCCGGCTCTCGCTCCTTGCCTCCTCCTTAGCTGCTCCCCACAGGCTCAGTATTTATTTAAATATGAGAAGGCTTGCTTGTTGTTTCTGGCAGAGGGGGTTAGAGGCTGTGACCTCCCCCCCAACTCCTCCCTTCCCTTCCACCACAACCACTGCCTCATGCCCCTCATTCCCTAAGCATCTTCCATCCCCTGTCCTTCCTCAGGTTTGCTTCTGCTGATTTTGTGAACTTGAACCAAAGGTCTGTTGTCAAAAGACCCCTACAGACCGGTCCACTGTGCACATACACAAGTGTATTGGTGTTTGAGTGCATGCATGCATAACGGCATGCCCTCTCAGGGTGAAATTAATAACTTTGCTTGTGGAGTTTATGTCCAGGCTAGTAAAGTGGCCAGAGGGTGCATTCACACCAGCCATGTTTGGTCCACTTTAAAGTCCGGTTCAATTGGGGAGGTATGAACATGCAATAGACCGAAAAAGTGAACTCTGCTCTGCCTGCAAACCTAAGTCTTGGTTCAGTTGAAGGAAACTTTGGTGTGGTTTGAATGAACGTGATGCAAGTGGACTGGAGACCTCTCCAAAAACAGGACGCGTGCTACAGTGCAGGACATGCTGGGTAAATACAACATAAACAGTTGTGATGATGTAGCACTAGTGGGGGAAATGTCTTAAAAAGACAAAAGAGAAATCTTACAAGTGCTAAAATCTGATGCCATTCCTTCCTTCTCACATTTCGTGAAGAAAGAAGCTGTGCTCAGTGTCTTCTTCTGTGGTTTTTGTATAATTTCCTTTGGTTGTCTTTGATGCAGTGCCACCACCAGTGAAGAGGGTTAACAAGTTGTAGTAACTCCACCAGTTGACTATGTGATAAATGTTGCACTTTGATCCACAATCAAACAGAGTCTATCAGAAACATCCTAAGTCTCTTTGTTTTCTACCCTGTAATGCTAGAAAATACGCCTTACAGATGCAGAATCCCATCAGCCAGTATCAAAAAAGAGCACAACCTGGTTCTGGTGGGGTGACAAAACCGTGTCTCAAATTTGAAAAGCTAAAGGTGTTTAGTGTGGATTTGACTCTACAGTCAGTCCTGCAGCAGGATCAGGATGGCCTCTCAGTGGGAGCAGGAAGTGGATAACGTGTCCATTAGACACCCCTACGTCAACCCCAGACAGTAAAATTAGGGGATCAAGAGGCGTGCCGTGATTTGACCTCCTGGAATGCCAATAGCACTCCACTTGAGCAGAGAAGACAGGAAAACAAACTACAGTGCAGTTTTTGCAATGGCATACATGAGACTGGCCAAATGAGAAAATTGTGCTTTTCCTGTGCTCCTTTTCGACAATGAAGGATTACGAGGAGGGAAAGAGCATACTGCATGCAACCAATGCCAGCTGAGGCGGGTTCTGTACTGTTGGCATGACTGCAGATCAGCTGATAATTGACCTTTTCCTCCATCAACCCGACTCCGTGTTGTGCAAATTTTCCCCCTTCCAGAAAATGTTTACGTTGAGCATAGGTTGGTGTAAAATGACCTGTTGATTTTTTTTTTCTTTGCTCAGTTGTGGTGTATCTTGGGATCGGTTGTATCTCAGGTCTTCAGGTCACAGATCTCGCTCTGTGGCTCTTGTCATCCAGTCACGCACAGAATGTGTCAAAAGTGGCCTCCACCAATCGCTGCGAACGCTCGGCAGTCTGATGCTAATTACAGCGATTCATCATGTCAGGCTCTCCCTGCCACCGCATGTTTGTTTTGATCTCTTCCTTTGCCGCACAGTGACAGTGAAAGATGAGGGACCATGTGGCGGGGGGCTGGCTCTGTGCCACAAAAAGCCAGCATCACAGGCAGCCACTCGGGGTCCCAGCTTGGGGGTTCTGCGCTCAGGCCGCAGCCTTGTGGCACAGAACTCCATGTCGAAGTTTGGAAATAGGAAGCTCAGTAGGGGGTTTGGGGCAGATTTAACCGGTGTGCTAATTGCAGACCCAAAAGTGTAACTTTAGGTGATGGGGGGTATTAAGGCATGTTGACTTGTGTTCACCAGGGGGGCTAAAGTGACACTTGGTCCCCGCTGAGCGGACAGTTCCTGGAGCCCCTGGAGTGGGGCTGGGGGGTCTGGGTCACATTAAGGAGGTACTGTGTGGCCCGTATGGGCCGCGCACATGAGCAGCTTCTCTAAAACAAGCACTGCTGTGTCCGTAATGTCAAACACTTCCTCCTCCTGCATCCATTAGGCAGCTTTGGTGGCGGCGAGGAACATTTGAGAAGCAAAGAAAAAACAAAAGGTCCAGAGATTACATGACTCTGGGTAATTAAAGCTGTTCTCTCATTTAAAGAATTTTTAATACATTTTGAATAATTACGTCTTCAGTGTAACAAAACAACTCATCTTCATATTCATGTTCTTTGTAAGTCCGATTTTTAAAAATCTGTTTTAAACATTGCCGGAAATATTGCTGTTTTTATTATTTGTGTCCAAAATGTTTCACATTGTTTATTCTCATTAATATGAACTAGACAGGAATTTGCAAAAGATACTTTAATGTCTCTGAAAATTAATTTTTTAAGCAGAAAAATGTGTTTTTTCAAAAAATATTGCTAATTAGTTAATTATTGTGTGTGTGTGTGTGTGTGTGTGTGTGTGTGTGTGTGTGTGTGTGTGTGTGTGTGTGTGTATATATATACACGCACAATAATTATATTATATATACAAATATCAAAAAAAATATTTTTATTGTTTTAGCAACCATTTAAAATATGAAATAAATTTTCATATTGCAAACTACAGAAATATGAGGAAGAATCATATAACACCTTATCTAATCTACAATGAAAGGTCTGCAAAATCAATGAATTTTTATTCTCAAATAAAATAACATTTCCACTGCAGTGATAAAGAACGTCCAATGCAAACACTTTTAGAGAACTTTTTATCCCATCTGAAATAATGATGAAGGAATATTGAAATGACTTCCTAGTGCAGACGAGTAGAGTTAAAACTTTTTGGAATAAATCAAAGTACTTAGAAAACGCGAGTGCTTCATCTTCTGTAAATACTTCACAATGAAAATCAAAAATTGTTTTTTTATTTCATCGCTGAGTTCCATTTATTTACCACCTTTCAAGTGTAAATACAGCTATTTACACTTGAATTATTCACCTGGATAATACTTTCATAGAGGCATTCCATAGGCTGCTATCATCATCTCCCGCTTCGCAGAATGTGGGTCGACCTACTGACAGACGAACGAGGCAACACGGATGGGCAGAAATCTTTCTCATCATACGTGTTGAAGCAGCCTCCCATGTGACTCCAGGAGAGGGCCTCACCACTGAGGTGAACCGAACGTGGAGGGAAAAAAAAAAATCATCCTTGTGTTTGGGTCTGATTTCTCAGCTCATTAATCCTCACTGTGGTCATACAGTGTGTCTCTCAGACTGGCATCATTTAGCCATCTTGGATGTAATGATATTTATTTGAACATGTCCTGTCCTGCTGCATTTCTCTGACTATCTGACATCACCTCCTGCTCACCGCGTCGTGTTTACTCAGGGCGACGGCGTCACTTTATCATTTTCCTCTTATTTCCCTTGCTTGACAAATGATCATGATCTGCTGACATTAATTTTATTCTGCTCTCTTTTTACCTAAAAATTTCTGAAAAATCTTTTTGCTGAATAACTTTCATTGCAGAAAATATTCACATGTTTTAAAATTGTTTCAGTTAATCTGCATGTGAAAGCAACTTTAAAAATATAAAAAAATGCAAAAAGTATTCTGAAGTGAGCATAAATCATAACGCGCTGTAATTTTAATGGTACAGTAAATATTTTTATTTCATTCTTGGATTACAAAACATATTAGTTGCAAGCTGCGGATGTGAAAGCAACTTTTCATAAAAGCATAGTAAATTCAAAAAATACAATACTAATACGAAGAAAAATCATAACGCACTGTAGTTTTAGCAGAATTATCTCAGGTTTCTTTAATAGTCTCACTGTGCATTTCTTTTAGCGAGAAATCTTTGCAATTCATTTTGCTGTAATTAAATTAATATTGTTGCAAATCAAAACCTGTTAGATTTATGTTGTTATTTTAACAGCATTCGAGTTCAGTTGCTGCTTCCTGCTGCAGTGATCTGTTCTGATCCCAACAGCAGATTAACTGTGGGGAAGGTCTGGATGGAGTGTGTGTGCGTGCGTGCGTACGTGTCTGTGTGTGTGTGCGTACGTGCGTGTGTGTGTGTGCATGTGTGTGTTGCAGGCTTCATAAAAAGCAGGAGCTCCCCTGTGTGGTTTGCTCTTGTAAGAACACCTGGCACTGGAGGGTGAAAGGTGGGCATCTGGATCTGAGTGAAGCAGCATGATGAAGACCTCTGAACCCGGATGTAAAACCCAGAGATACTAAAATGTACAAATGCAACCTTCAGTATAGTTCTGCGTGATCAAAATCAGATGAAACTTTGCCGATTCGGGTAACACACGCGTCTCTTTCGGATGTGCTCGCTCCTCAGCCTGTGTTCACTTTGTCGAGACCACACCCAGAAAACTCCATCATCACGCTTTCTCACTACATGACACAGTTATGACAACAATTCTGCCAATATTCATACACACACCTCATGCAGATCCACACAAGACTTCTCGTGTTTACGTGAGCAAATATGCTCATGGAGGCTCCTCGTTTTCGTCGTTTGGTGGGAAGCATTTTTTTTTTTTATGTTGTCGTTGGTTGCTAGCTGGGATGTTTCTCGGCTTCAGAAGGAGCTCGAAGCAGGATCAGGTGTCCCTGTCGAGTATTTTCAGATTGCATGAGCTCTCTCTGGACACTGGACACTTCATTGACCCTCCACCCTCCAAATATTTACCTGACTTGTCTCGGTGGGTGGTGGCCCATCTAAAGAAACATGTATACACACGTTCACAATGATGGATTTTTTAGCATACACACACAAGGGCTTTACTGATTTATGTTTTGAAAGTCGATATGGATGTTGTTTAGGCCCAAGTTAAGTCATGGTCCCTTGACAGTTTTCTGTACTTTCATATCTAAAAATGTCATTTTTTGCTTTTAAAAAAACACATCCACCATTATCAAATTCTAAACTTGACCCATTTTTTATTTTTTATTTTATTTTTGTGCACCATATTGGTATAAATAATGATTTTTTTTTTGCAGTTAATTAAAGGTATTCCTATAGAAGTAGGAAATAAACGCACATGCACAATATTAAATAAATGGGGAAACACACAAACTTGCTCACAGCACACACACAACTCCATTCCCGAGTCAGGCCTCATTGGTGTCGACGCTTTGAAGTTGTCGGCTGCTTGTTTACTGATACAAATTAGCAGGTTGGCAGTCTTTGGAGGAGCAGAGAGCGTGGCAGGCTTTCTGGGTGGTGGGTCCTGCCTCTTCAACACGGCAGTCCAGCTCTTCTTCCTCCGTCCATTCTGCTCAACACCCAAACAGTGGAGGAATGCTTTCAGACCGTCTCATCAGGTGGACGGTCCTGTGTCAGGTCGCTGGAGGCCGACGTAAACGGACCCCTTTAGGATGGTCTTCAGGACGTGTCCTTATGTTTCTATGAAGGCCGTTGATTCTAAAAAAAACAATCTGATATGTAATTCAGCGAAGGAAAACAAGTTTCTTGTTTACATCTTTAGTTAAATGCAATGTCGGCACATTTTCATTTCTTTCATTGAGTACATTGTTTCACTGTAAGTTGCCAATATTATATTACAGGATGCTGAGCTGTGCATTGCATTCTAATTACAGGCATCCTGATTTAGCTGAGAAACAGGAATCTGCTTCGTACAGAGGAGTGTGTTCAACCAGTAAGGAGCGAAGCAGCCAATCAGCAAGGATCTCTGCAGCTTCTTAGAGGTGTGAGAATGACACACTCCCAATGACTGGTTTCTATTTACAGTTATATTTGTGTGTGTGTGTGTGTATGTGTGTGTGCTTGTATGATGTACAAAAGCATACAGTTTAGTGTAACCAAAAAAATTAAGCTGCTACACAGCTGCAATGAAGAGAACTAGTTCATAGAAACTTTTAGTAACATTTCTATATCATTAAAATAAGAACATTTTTAGATGTTTTTATGTTCCTACTTCCAAGTAAAAAAAAAGGAAATGCATAATTACATTACATGCTGTCAACTATTTGATTTCATTTAAAAGCTTAGACTCTCTTAGACTGAAATATTCTAGCACCCCCTTTAGGCCAGTTTGTGAACTACTGAAAAAAAATTAAATCCACTAGTTTTGCACAAAAAAAAGAAAGGAAAAAAAAAAGAGCTAGAGTAAGCAAGATGCAAGAGGGTTTTTGACTAACTCATGTATGAGTATGGGTGTGTGTGCGTGTGTGTGTGTGTGTGGGTGTGTGTGTTATGTGAGGTGTGGCTGCTTTGAAGCTTGATCTTTACTAAGGAAAGGAGCTATCTGCCCCTCACCCATCTAACCACTGCACTGCTTCCACCCTGTCACTCCCCCAGTAGTTTGTGTCAGCCGTCACTGTCAGTCATTGAGTGGTCTCTGTGTGTGTTGTGTTTGTGCTTGTGTGTGTGTGTGTGTGTGGGATGGCGTGCATTAGCGTAGGCTGAATAAACAGGTTTCGAGTTTCCTCTCAAGCGTCTACAATATTATTCCTTCCAAATAAAATAAGGAAATATGTCACACGGATGAAAGTAGCACATTACTTGATAGGATGAGATCACATTGGTCAAAGAGGATTGCAAAGAAGGGTTAGGTAATATGTTGCCATGAAAACTCCACAAACATAAATTAAACTCAGAGCGCTGCCTAGGTTTTGATAAGTAAAAACAGTAATCATCCTTCACTGCTAGAAAATGTAGGGTTTCATTTTACACCCACACACGAGCCTATCACACAGTTTTTATTGTTTTTCTCCACAAACTTGAATTAAGGGATTTCAGGCTGTACAAATTGTCATTTATCTTCCCACTGATTCCCAGACACAATGCTGAGTTATTACATATTAGCAGATTAGCTCATGTCGAACCGATCTGGAGCTTTGCTCCCTGCTGATGTCACCTCTAGTTGTGTTTTTACGTGTTTGTGTTCTTGTGTTGCCAAAAACCTGATAATAGGGACAAGTTCTTACATGCACCCAGTTAACAAATAGCTGTAAACATTTGGCAGCAACAAATGATAAATTCAACGTTTATCAGATGATAAGGTTTGACTGTGAGATGTATTGGATCGCATAGCAGGTGACAAAATTGTCTTATTTCATGCAAAAATACAGTGGTGGTGTTTGTGGAAAAAAAAGTGATATAACCCTGAATTTAGAATTACATTTTGGAATGGATGGCAGACATTTCTACATCAACCAGTTTTTAACAAAGGAGGTATTTGATAGGCAAAGGGTTAGATGGATGGTTGGGTTAATATGGAAATGTGCACATTTTAACGTCCTTTTCCAGACCTCCAAAATATTTAATTCAAATTCTGTACTTTTTTGGACTTAAAAGGAAACCCACAGAACACTGGACTGACTGTATTTTAGCAACTAGCTAAAATACAGAAATATTGTAGACTTTCTCTAAAAACGCTTATAACTGCCATGTCAATAGTTCAAACACCACATATACCACTGTGCATTAATATGCATCTTAGCACCACTACAGCTAATACCTACCTTATCTTGAACACTAACATCTTTACATATGCTCCACAGAAACATCAACAAATAGATCAATCTTCAAATCCTGAACAACAAACAGGGGTTTTCTATTGTAAACACTACAAAAATACTGTGAACTGAGTGATCACTTCAATTTTGATACTAATATTATCTGCATTTCTCTAGTGTTGATCAACAACATTCATCGTTTGGCCTCCTAGCAACACGTTTCGTTTTGAGCCTCAGGCTTCCATCCTGAAATTTCTGCTATTTCCTCAACTCTCAGTCTGTTTCCCACCTCCCCCTAGTTCACTGATTTATCCCCTGCTATGTTTTCCCTGGCCCACATGGCTCGGGAGTTTGCCCCAGCTCAACTCATCCAGAACCAATGTCTTTTGGATCCAGTTAAATAAATGGCCCTATAAATTTGCTCCAATAATAAGTCCGGGTGCTGCTGGAATGTGCAGCGGCTTGTTGAGGATGGGACTGGAGGCCTGGTGAAAAAAATCCCTGCAAACCAGCGACAAAGAAAGCTTGGGACTGTGTGAGAAACAGTGAATGTGTTGTAGACGATTGACAGTTTGCATGTGTGTGTGTGTGTGTGTGTGTGTGCGTGTGGGTGTGTGCGTGTGTGTGTGTGTGTGTGTGTGTGTGTGTGTGTGTGTGTGTGTGT
>NW_006800021.1:71225-88433 GCF_000485575.1 Poecilia formosa | reverse complement strand
TGTGTGTGTGTGTGTGTGTGTGTGTGTGTGTGTGTGTGTGTGTGTGCGTGTGTGTGTAAGGTTTATCCACTGGGACTCACAGAAAGAGTGGGCAGAAGGACAGGCGGTGGATTCTGGGCCCTTGTCCATTTCTCTACCTTGAACGAGACCTTAGGGACACTTTAAATCAGCCCACCCAAAGACATACACACCAATCAGGGCTCTGTCAGACCCTTCTAAAACAAGACAAGTCCGGCATGATTGTGTGTGTTCCCTCAGCAGATGGACGAGATGTTTTTCTCTACATGTTGCAAACTTGAATGTCAGTTCTCATATCTAACTTGTCTCTATATCAACAATTAGGTTACATATTTTTGACTCTACTGTACAAGATGTTCACTATGGTTGTAGCTACTCTCCTTAAAAAATGATCACAATGTCTGAATAAATATTAAGCCACAAACCTCAGTGTGTTTAGTTGGGCTTTAACATGATAAACGAACACAACACAGCACAAGATTGTGAAGCGACAGGGAAAAAGACTTTGTCTTTTGTAAGTCAATCTTGAAGTTGTTTTGTGAAACCATTTGGGATTTGTTGGAGAATATTAAGGCACACAAACAAAACCATCAAACACAAGAGATGAAAAACAGGTGAGGGACAATGCTATGTAGCAGTTTTAGGTCAGAATGGATTATAAAACAACATCTAAAGCTCTGAACATCTGAAATAATAAAAAAGTGTGCATGTAGAAAAAATAGGAAACGTGTAAGAAAGTTACTTTGATCAGATTAGACCAAACTGCTCTTTTTCTTTTTGTCTGCGTAGAAGCGCTACATTAAGCATGAAGCTAACACTGTCCACCACCCTGAAACATGGTGGTGACAGTATCATGCTGTGGAGATGCATTTCCTCAGGAGGGACAAAAAGCTGCTGAGGGTTTTTAAGGGAGTTGAACAAATCTAAGGAATATTAATACTTTTTGCAAAGCACTGCGAGCTGCGTTCTAATTTCAACAGATTCATACAGAGTTATAAGTTCAGAATGTCAGGCAATGTTAGGCTAAATCTAATCTTTTACTGATACCTACAATTTCTTACATTTTGCTGACCTTGCTAGTGTTTGTGTGAATTAGAATATTACTCATTCCATGCATACTTTTAATCTAAATCAATTAATTCATTGCAAACCAGTGACATTTACATCAGCTAATACAGTTTGAATAAAACACAATGCTTGGTCACACAGACAATCTTTGAGAGGAAATATATATATATTTATATATATATATATATATATATATATATATATATATATATATATATACACATTAGATCAAATCTGTAATGGCGGATTAGTTTTCCTGCTAAATGTATTCTGGAGCGTCCCTCTTCTGTTTACACTTCACATCCAAAGCTGAACCACCTAACCTGTTAGCATAATTATAGAGTAGTACTTGAACTCTGACCTGACTATCCAACAAACATGCTCTTTACAGAAGCAAACTTCGTTTTATTTTTTGTTGCGTTTTGCTTCCACCATCGTCTGTGTGTTTACCTTCATCTCATTTCTCAGCTCTAAATGCGGCAGCTGGCTGGTAGCATGTGAGAAAAATGTCTGACCACTTCACGAACCAACCCTACGATGCGAGCCTGTGTGGGAAAAGGGGCAGCTCGGTATTATTTCTCCCACCTACAGAGGGACGTGCTTAATGCCAGGGCATGGGAGCACTGGCAGAGGGGTTCAAGCTTCGCATTCACACCGCAGCCCTCTGGGAGCAATGATAAAAAAAAACACAATTTGTTTAATTTATTGATTTATTTCAAGTCATAAAATAGAAGAAAATCCATGTTGAACCCCTTACAAGGTAAAGGGAACTATCAAGAATATATATATAGACAACATAAGCAGTGATACGCATACAGTACAAACAAGTATTTATTTAATTTGTCATTGATGCTTTACTGTATTTATATAAGAACAATACGTTTAGCTCAATAATTCAGCTTAAGTGATGCAAAATCATTTTTCCAATATAATGGCGTGTCAAACACATCCCCTCCACCTGGTGCTGTAAAACAAACACCCTCCAGTTGCTGTTGAAGCTGCAGTATGCAACTTTTATAAAGAATGTTTTTTTTTTTTTTTGCATATTTGTTAAAACTGTCACCCTATCGTGACAGTTTATGAGACAGTTAATCTGTGAAAAGATCAATTTCCTGCACCTCCTCCTGAGCCACTATTACTGTCTGAAGAAACGCACCAAAAACAACCGATGAGAGCCAGAAGGCAGGTCTTAATTCTATCAATCAACCCTATATACTCGCTGCTTAATGTGCTAATGGTGGAGAAAGAACTTAATGTTAAAGGGAAACCGTTTATCCGTCGTCATAAGTGGCTATGCTAACTAGCATTAGCATTTGTAACAGGAAATTCTAGCCCTAGGAGAGAAGATGAGCAGCACCACACGAGATGGTGCAACAAATTATCTGTCTCACAACATAATAACAGTTTTAACAAATAAAAAATATGTTTAGAGTAAATGCTACATTCTGCAGCTTTAAGCTGGGAAAAACTGTTTCCATACTCTCAACCCATATGAAGGAAGTTCATATGACAGCTTTGTGGCAATATGAAGGAGGTGGAGCGTTCCCACCCCCAACACGGTGCACACAGCCTCACTCCTTCTGCCCTGTCCTGTTCTGGAGCTGAGTGACTGGTCCACTGTGTGATGCCAGTGACCCGTAACCCATTTAGTGCCTTAAATCGCTGTCCCCTGCTCCCCCAGACCCCCAGCTCCACCTCCACCTCTCTCCACTACCACACCGCTAACCTCATGCCCGACTCCTGCAGACGGTGACAAATCACCTTCGGATCCGTTAGAAAGACCGCCTGGACCCCAGCCCCGCCCCTCTTTACAGCTTCCCCCGTCTGCTCACAGAGAGGATCCCTCAACCTGAGGCGAAGCAGTGGGCATAAACAACGCTGCCCGACACCCTCTTCATCTCTCTCCCTCATATCTGTGTTTTGATCAGACTTACACGGGGGAAAAAATAAACATTGTTTGAGCAGGATGTTGACAGATCAGGTGGAAGAAGGGAGGACATTTATCATTCGGAGATCCGATACCGTTTGGTGCACGAGGGTCTAAACTCCTGTGTATGTTGCATTTATGTTGCATGAAATGATCCGTCTGAGTGTGTTTGCATACCTGTTGCTTGAATTGGTCTGTGTGTGTACGTATGTGTGTGTCTGGCTGCCAGGTGAGGCGGTAAATCTATCATTCCTGCTGCGTTTACCTACCACTTCACAGAGCTGTATGTCCAGTGTAAACAACGTTTATCACTGCATGCAAATGAGCTTCTATAACTGCGGCCTACACAAAGACTCCATTCATTCTCTGTGCTGGCTTTTACCGGGGAAAGTGAATCTTACATCTGGGATTACAGGCTTATTCCTGACTCTTTATTGTTCCTTTTCTTTCTACGAGTCATTTTTTTAAACTTTCAGATTACAAACAGGATTGTGCTCCAAAGCCAACATTAAAGTTATGACCAACACCATTCCACATAAATGTCATGCTTCTACCTTGGCAGCTCTTCAGTGAGCACAGGAGAAGAGATTTATTTCTTCCCCACCTTCTCTCCTCCTTATCTCCCCTTATTTCCTCTTCTTGTTACTCTTCGCCTCCCTATTTTTTTCTTTCTCTCGTTCCTGCTTCCTGTCGAGGAGGCAACTGTAGGCATAAATTACAAGCAGCGATGCTTAGATTTAACTACACAAGCTGTAATGACTGGATTTGTAACGTCCTGCGAAGACTCTCTGCTGAATGTAACCAACAAGCAGATCTTCACACCGAGCAAACGCAGCATGTGCTGCTGTAAATTACTCCCCCACTGGGAGTCAGGACAGATTTATAGGACACTAATAAGCACTATCTCTCAAGCAGATAGCACTACAAGACTCTTGTCTGTGCATGTGGGAGACGGTGAAGAGGAAGGGGAGGAAAGGAAATGAGAAATTTCCATTTGTCACACAAGATTTAAGTAAGAATATTTAACAGACAACTGTCTGGATTTGCTTGGGTAAACCAGAATGTGGTGTCTTAAAAACAGTATACACAGGAAAAAGAAACAGAGAAAAGCAGAACTGATTTTAAATGTAATCCCAATAAAAACATACAGCTAGCTGCATCGCTGCGCAGTGAGAAGGTACGCAAAGTGAAACTATGAGGTCGAAGGGTGCCAACGTGATGACGAGACTACGGTGCACCTCTTCCTCTTCTATTCCTTCCTCTTCTAGGAGAAAAAACATGCCTTACCAGTAATCTAAGAATTTTTCATTCTTTTTTAAATTATAGCTTAACTTAACCAGACACAGATCTTGATTTGAAAGCATACAACCTGTGTGACCCATACTGCAGAAAGACCAAACTCAACATGTACCAAGCTTCCTGGAAACTTTAAATAGACCATTTTTGTGTCTGAACCAGGACCTTGGTTTGGAGAAGCCTTTTATCCGACTGCACAACGGACATTTTAAAACAAAGGAACTATGTTTACAGTATGGAAACGCTAACTTTCTTCAGCGATCAAAACTACTGTGTGTGTGTATTTAATAACACACATTTTGGCAATAAGTGAATAAAATCAGCCAAATATCATGGAATAACGTTCATAGTTATTTCTTGGAAATCCCTCCCAAAAAGAAAACTGTCATAACTTTCAACAACATGACAATAAATAGATGATGGCATCTTAATTTCTTGAAAACAGACTACCGTTTTTAACAGCTGAGAACATAAAAAATATAAATTTTCCTTCAAATATATTCTTAAATTTCTCATGACGGGTATTGGAAATTAGAATGAGATTTCTTGTTTGTGATGAAAAAGGTAGATTTTACTGATTTTATAGTGATTAAAATCAGTCTCTATCAGGTAAGAGAGTGTGCAGAAGACTCACTCTAGATAAAATTAATTTACAGATCTGTTAGGAGAAAGATTAAATAAGTTTGAAGGGAAATAAATACATTTTAGATTGTTTTCAGAAAAGCGAAGGTTTTAAACACAATCCTGTGATCCTAGAAGTTTAATATAATCCTAAGGAAAGATGAAACGCCAACCCAAAACCACATTCAACACCTGTACCTGGTGCCTCCACTCACCTGTTCATCCTCCTCCTTTTTTGGTCTCGTTTTGTTTTTATCACATCATACATTTTTACACTTAAAGGTGTAAAAAACGAGATGGGTAGTTTGAGACTCCAACTGGAGTCGTACTTAAGTCATGAAAACAGACTTCAGCCTTGATTTAGGCTTGTGCTCTTTGTATTTGAGACGTGACTTGGACTCTTGATCTGAGACTCTTGAGTCTCAGTAACAGTTTTCATCTCATGTAATGAAGAGTAAAAGAAAGTGGGAATATGAGCTGCAAACAGTGCAGCTTTGGATTCCTAATTGTTACTTCATTTGCTAGAGACTTGGGACTCTGACCTGGGGCGACTTGAGTCTTGGAAAAAGATGACTTGTGAACATCTCTGGATCCTGCTAATAAGGACATTTATTCTTTTGAGAATAAAATCTCAGCTGTGTGACTGTGACTCTTCTTTCTCAGAGATGTAGCAATCAAAAAGATTTGCTTTTAAATTCAGAAAGGTGTGTGTAAGTTAAGACATGTTTCCTGTCAGCAGAATTGTTGGCTTAAAAACGGCTGCTTCCACCTAAGAGCTGTCTTTGACAGAGCAACAATACCATGACATCTGGCTGAAGAAACTCGCACACAGCAAGAAAGAGAGCTAATATGCCGATGTTTTGATTGTGTGGATGTTCCTCCGTTTGTGCCTTTTTGCCCTTTATTGTTGTGCGCGTCTCCGTCTCTGTGTGTGTTCACCTGTGACAGGGGCCATTCATTAGATAGAGATGAGCTCATGAGGGTGGGTCCCACCGAGGGATTGGTGAGCGTATCTCAAATCCAAGGTTAATCCTGGCCTTTCACTCTGGAGAGTCTAGTTAACAGAAAGCGTGGTGGGTGGGTTTGGACGGAAGAGGCAGAAATAAGAAGCGCAGTTGGTCTGTGCTTTTGTGAAAACACTTGGTGGTGTAGGGGGAATGGAAAAAACACAGAAATATGATCCTTTTCTATTACAATGTCAAGACGTTAACATTTAAAGTAGCAGTGTGAAGTGCAGATAATACGTGTTTTTGTAGCTCAGTCACTTAAATTAAATTTTTGTGACTTTACATAACCAGTAGGGTTTTCACAATTGAAAATAAATGAATAAATAAATAAAAATTGAAAAATAAGTTCAACATTTTCACTAGAAATTGATAAATACATTGGCTTCCAAAATATTGATATCCCTATAAACTTTTTCCCACTTTGTCACATGATTTGTGTGATTGAGTGGACTGGCTGGCGGTCTCTCCTGTAGAAGTGCTATAACCTCGGTGGCTCCACATTGGATAACAGGTCTTGGCTAAATGCTGGTTTTTCAATAGAGATGGGTCTCCAATTTTGATGATCAATAAACATTTGACACACAGACAAGGATAAAGGAGGAAACTCGGAGAAGAAGAAACGATAGGTTGTTGGAACAGCTGGGTAGCCATAGTGCTACAGATAATGCTAAGCTAACTAGAAAAAATTGAGCGAACCACAACAGGTTAACAAATGTGAAGCGCAGTTCCATAAAACCAGTGTTTTTAACATGCTTAGGTACAAAATAAATAAGATCTGTTATAAAATCAAGAGAATTTCCAAGCGTAAACAATTCCTTTAAGTACAAAAACTAACAGGAAGAGACTAAATACGCCTTGCCCACAACTACTTTGAGTTGGTCTGTTACAAAAAAATCTGAGTCATACACACTGAAGGTTTTTTTTGTAACATTACACACAATTGAAGGGTATGAGTGCTTTCACAAGGCACCATGAACAGCATGAGCGGCAGGCTATACAGGCATGCAATCCGTGGGAGCTTAAAGAGCACGAGAGTTTTGCTCCCACACACATCTGAGTGTTAACCCTTGTCGTACATCTCCGAACTGTGTGCTGCTCACACACTTGAGACGCGGAAAAAAAGTGGGAATCCACTAGAAATGATCAAATCCGCCCTCAGAGGTTTATTTCCCTGCTTCCCAGAGTTTCTTTCTCTCTGTTGCCTGCTTGACTGATTGTTTCACTGCGTTTTCGTCAACAGAGAATTCCACAGGAAACGAAAGTAATTAAGAAATATCGATGCTGGATACATCTATTTGCTTTTCCAAAATGATCATTAGCAAAATGTGGCTGCAGTCATTCATCACTGTACAGAGGCACTTGGCGTTGGATCCACATACCCGCTGCGGGCCTATCCCAACATTTTTCTTGTGATGACTTCATTAGAGCCCTTTGGTGTCCTGTAAACATGTGTCTCTCTGGGAGATATGATATAGCGACTGGACTAACTGCTCATCAGTCTTCCATACACGTGTTAAGGCATAACGTCCCAAAGCAATTCACGGAGGTGGCCAAAATGCTGGGATCACTATGACAAGGGCTTTCACTCGGTTCAGTGATAAGTTTGTGTTAGCCGTGAAATAGGCCTGACGACATGTTCTTAGAGAAATATGAGGCAATTAGTGATGTTCCTGAGAGGAACAACATTCAGCAGAACATCAGTCACATAAAATGAGAGAAGAAAATGTGACATCATTAAAATACACAGTTTCTGCAAAGATAAATAGTCTGTTCTCATTTTAGGAAATGTAAAAGTCCTCCAGCACAGTGTAACCCTTTCAGTGCAACAGGCTACTGTAAATGTAAAAACTAAACTGTACAGCAGTTCATAGGAAAGTTGTGTGTTTTTGGTGGGGTTAACCTTTAAATGTCACACATCATGCATTTTGTGTAAGACATAATGTGCTGGCAGTCATCTATGTCAATCGAAATTCACTTTGATTGACTTAAAATAGAAATAGACAGATGGAAACAACAGGGAAGCAGACAAACAATGTGCTGCACGTCGACAGGAAGTAGCTGTGTTGTTTTATCTCCACTGAAATAAAGACACATCTTCTGTTCTTGATGCATAAGCATTACTTATTTGGTCTTTCTTGTTTTGAAGTAGTCCTGCATTTTCATCTTTAATTGGTTCCTCATGTTATGAAAGTTATTTTTGGTTTATTCAGTTCAAAAGTCCCATCTTAATACTTGAAACAATGATGGTAAAAATATGCTCTTGTCAATCAACTATTGAGAATATCTGTACACGGCAAAAGAGAATCCAAATTATTTTTCTATTGCACCTGTAGGTTTTCAGGAAAACCAGGAGGCAGACTTTTAATACATTTTAAAGAAGCTGAAAACAAAGTTGACTTCTGGCTTAGCTTGTGTCCTGCTGGAGAAACAGACAGGAACCAAAAAAACCAGTTCGACAAACTCATCAATCCTGACACCGACTGAACTGATGTCACTTACGAGATAAACAAAAATCTTCACCTATTTGCATGAGCCGTCTGTACAGGTTCGGTTTCACCTTTAATTCCTTTGCTGAATGTATTAAGAACAACAAACAAAAGGGGGAAGATCACAATCTTGGTGAGGCTGCTGCTGCTGTTTAGCACCACAAACTAAACGTTTCAAGTTGAGTCAACTTGTCTCCTCACTGTTGCTGTTTCTTCCTAGTTTAGGCCAAACACTGCGCATGCAACGGAGAGAGTAATTTGCAACAGTCTGGAGAACAATTTAAATGTTTAAAGACGCAGTTTTGCAACACTCGGCGAATCCTGTCGATGCTTTTACAGTGAAAGCCACGCTCATAAATCAGTCGCAACAACAACCAGCATCAGGGAGAGGTGTTTAAAACGATGGAGTCAGGAAAGAGTGAATCATCGCTGTTAACAGAGTTAACACCTGATGAGACTCTTAAGAACAATTTAATGATATCCACTTAAAAAACAAGATCTGTCTGGCCCAACGCTATTAGCTTTTGGTTTTACAAACTCAACTTTGCACATTTCTGCTCGTGTTATTTGGGGTCTTCTAAGTGAAACTGTAAAATCATCGTAAATGCAGCTAAAATAACTCATTTAATAGAAAATCTGTAAACTTCTTTAACATTTTGGTGTCATTCACACAGTTTTTTTTTCTGATATGATCTCAACCAGTCATAAAAACCATCGTAACTCTAAAATGAAGTCCATGTCACAGACAATTTTCAAGCTTTGCTCTTATCCTCAATGCTGTTATTCACAAAGGTGAGGAGACGACATCGTTGATCCTGAATCATCGTAACGTGCGCTACGACTCTCTGCTGTTTATGTCCTCACCTTTTAATGCTTTTGCTTCTTCTTTCATAAGTCATAAAACAACAGTGAATCAACATATTTAAAAAAAAAACATAATGCTGAACAATCTGGTGAATCACCTGCAAGAAAAGCGACAAGGAAGGAAAAAAAAGAGGAATAAAACTTGTCACCTGTTGTAACTTGCAGCATCCCACAGAGGAAATTATGGAGCTTGTTTTCTGTAGAAAAGCCACAGATATGTTGTGTGGTTTCTTTAATTCCTCCATCAACAAACGCACGATTTGAACACACTGAGAAGAAATCGTAAATCTGGAGCACCCTTCGTGTTTTTTGGGGCCTTGATAACAATGGGTGAAAATAAATCAGACCTCTTATTTCAGTATTCATGCTCAGAGATAAAGGCTTTATTTTACGTTCAAGGTAAAAAGAAAAATGATTGACCGTAGATGTGTGATGTGTCATGAGACTCGTTGATCGGCGGGTCTTTATCTACCTTTCCTGTTGTTGACCCGATATCCCGAGTGACCTGACGGATTCAGGGAGAAGGCTGCTGGAAGGAGATCATCTGTGTGTGCTTTAGATCCCACTTCCTCCTCCAACTTCTCAGGAGGTCCGGTAAAGGCTGGCAGCCCCTCAAAGACGCCCTTCTTCTGCCCCTCGCCCCCAGGGAGGGCAGCCTCCGACATTTATGCAAAGTCAACAAGCCCTAATTGTAGGATCAGCTTACAAACTAAATTCCTCTTGAGCCCATTAACAACTGCAGTTAATTATAAGGCAGGCAGAGGGAGGGGGGCGCTGGACTGTGAGCGACAGCGAGAGGAGGCGATGCAGAGACTTGACAGAAGGAAAGCTCCGTCACTGTCAGGATCCACCAGCTTGTCTCTGCGTTAGCCTTTTTTTTTTTTTTCCCAGGAGGACCTCCCAGACAAGAGTAAATCTCATTTTCATTGGCCTTTGTGCCAGGGATTTGCTCTAATGAAGGGGAGGATCAGGGTGGTAAATCTCACATTGTCAAAAAGACATTCAGGCAATTTTCCTTCAGCTTCAGTGTGGCAGGTTTAACAGTGGGATCCACCTCCCCTCTAATTACACCCATGGACAGCTGAGGGCACTTTCATGTAAAAACTAACACTGTCTGAGGGGCTCTGCTTCAAAAAGCACATCGAATGCTTGTTGCTGTACAGAGACAGTAGCTGCGTCTCCACTGACCCTATAATTATGCAAATTTGAATTACAAAAATAAATTTGCTTAGTGGAAACACACCAATTTTGAGAAATACTCTTTTGCTAAAGTTTTTGCTCTAGGAGGAGGGAGTTTTTTGGTTGTATCAAAATTAGTGTCTTTCACAAAACAACAATAGAGACTTTTTTTTTTTTTTTCACATCACGCGAGTCATTTGATCAACAACTGAATGTTACTACCAGTGGCAGAAAGTGGTAGAAGGACAGCGCCGCTGCATGTTTTTAAATTACTTACCACATGAACAAACTTATTCATGTGATTTTAATGTTTTTTATTTAATGGAAGCACCGCAATAGCAAATTTGTGTTTTTTCAACATCACCAGAATATTGACAAAGTTCTACTCACATTTGTAATTAAAATGCAGCTCACAATAATCGTTCATTACATAATTTGCATAAACCCCCTGTTTCATATTAGGGGGTGGCCGCTAAAACTCACTTAGTTTTGCCTGCTTTTTACATTTGTATAAGAAAAAACATGTCTAATTTGAACTGCAGTTTGCATTTTGTGTGATAGTAAGATCCACATTTGAAGAAGAGGAGACATTTCCCAATTCCCCAGCTACATCTTCCACTCTGATGCATGTCCTAGCAGCGACTCTCAGCCTCACAAAATCTTATGAACCCACTGTGGTTTGACCAGGGTTTCTGCTGCTACGTCTCCTGTCGTTAAGAGCTGCGCTGGCTCAGAGTCTTGCTTATTGAATTCTCTGTTGACTTTACGAAGGCCAGGCTAAGACACAACCAACAGGTGTTAGCCTGACGCGGCACTGAGTGCTGGGATGTTCCCTTTGACCCCCAGAGGGAGAGTGGACAGCTGCAGTGTCTGGGTGTGGGACACATGTTGTTCATGAGGTTACAGTGCCTTGTAAAAGTTTTCATACCCCTTGAACTGTTTTGGTATTTTGTGATGCTGCAGCCACACATTTCAGTGTGTTTTGTCAGAAGCACATCTCACACAAAGAACCCAAAGTAGTGCTTAATTGTAAGTGGAAGAAAAATATGTGACATGCGTTGCTATTCAAGTCCCTTAATTGTCATAACCTACATAAAGTCCAGCCGGTGTATTGCTCGACCTCAGTCTAAACACAGCTGATTTGGGAAGGCTTTAGAGGTTTGCTAGAGAGCATTACAGAACAAACAGTATCATGAAGACAAAGCAAGGCAGTAAACATTTCAGGGGGAAATAGTTTAAAGCAATATTCATCTGAAAAAAGGAAGGGCATCAGAATAACCCAGCTGGCTGGGTAAGGAGAGCACAGGTCAGTTTAGGACAACTAGAAGGTGTGAAAGATGAAAGCCAATGCTCAAGGGCTACAGAGTTGAGAACCAAATAAAGCTTTTGGCGCTATATATTTAAGAATACTATACAGAGCACCAAACATATCAACCTCATGAAACATGACCGATGTCACCCTGTGGGGAAGGAAAGTTATTCTGAGTTGATGGGAAGATAGATAAATACTGGGCAATCCTGAGAAAAGGCTGCAAATTACTTTTCTCATCTCTCTCTCTCTCTCTCTCTATCTCTATCTCTATCACTCTCTCCCTCCCTCTCTCTCTCTTTTTATTTTCTTTTTTTCTAATTTCTGGCTCTGGATGTCCAAAGCTGGTAGCAACATCTGCCAAATGACTTGCAGCAATAATGGTGAAAAAAGATGGTTCTACTTCTTTGTGTTGGTTTATAGCATTAAATCCCAATAACGTAAAGCAGTATAAGTTTTGTGGTTGTGTTAAGTTTCAGAAACGTTTGTGAGTTGGGGGAGGGTGGGGTTCCTCCGTGGACTTTTATCTTGAAGAATCAAGGCAGGTGGCTACATGTTGAACGAAGGAATAGTTTCAGGCTGGAAAAGGCAACGTCTTAGTTTTACACCTTATAAATACGGTATAGATGGAAAAAAATGGTGCCTAGTTCCATAGTTATTTCCTGCCCTACATGGATATGTTATTGAAATATAGCAAATAATCAGTAGTTTGACATAGTTGGTGGCTGTTGTAATGGATTCTCCATGGATTCACCTCATTATCAATTAATTTATCTGAGCACTGTTCTGATCAATGTGCACTGACAGTACCCTCCTACCTGCTCGTGTGTGAGGGCAGAGGCAGATAATCTGCTGAAGTCCTGTCCGGTCTGACCCAGCTGGTTGTGTTTATTTAAACTACTGAGCGTCAGCTGGTTTTCCACATGTTTCTGTCCTCTTAAACTGGCACTTGGAAAAGTATTCACACCCCTCTTCAGCAATCTGAATTGTATTTTTTTTTTTTTTTTTTACCTCAACAGTAAAATGTGACAGGGGCAAGTTATTTTTGCATGATACCGTAAATATGTTTTTAAGTCATGGCTAAAAAAAAAAGTTAAACTCTATTAAAGGCATGCAGGAGTTAGAGTACAATTAAAGACATATCCATCCAAGTCCTCAGGCATGCTTACTTTGAACTTAACATCAAGAGATTAAGATAAGAATAGCAATCAAAGCTATAGTACAGAACAGATAAACGACCAGAGGCCCGGCTTCAAAAGTTGATAAATGAGGGGCTTAAAAAATAAGTTTGGGTCACTGATCTTGTGATTCTCAGCTTTTTTTTTTTTCTTCCCAAACTTTTGCTCAATTTACTGACACCCAATCTGTACTTGCTCCGTATTGGCTCCAAGGACGGACCAGCGACGTGTTTATGGTTTCACAACAGTGCTGTGATATCAACTTTAGCTGAGCTGATCCCAGGAAAAGGTCACAGATTAAAGGGGAAGTACACAGAATATTGGCAACTGGCGTGCAAGAGAATCTGAACTGTTTCTCTGCTGACTCAGATTTTCTTAGAGATCTGAGAGAGCTGTGTTGTACAAACAAAAAGCGGCGCAGTAACTGTGTCGGGTAGTCCTAACCCTCCACTGTGAGGCTGGGCCAGCCTGACAGGAACTGGGAAGTTTGCAAAGGATGGAGCAAGTTTGTGAATGTCTTTATTAGGACTCCCGAAGCAACAGCAGAGCCAATTGCTGGAAGCCTCTCTCTGACTCCCTGCTCTTAACTTAGCTCATAGCTTTCACCTCACCCCAGTGTCTCACTCCTGTCCAGCTGCAGACAACAAAAGCCCCTAACTATTCGGCCAGCCGGCCAGAGGGCCCTGCCAATCATCGTCTGCTTCTTCCCTTGCAGCGCTGCGTGAGTCTTTCCATTGCATAAGTGCCACAAAGTACCTTCTGAGGTTAGACCAATAAACAGATTTAAAGCCCCACACAGTTTACCGGGAACTGCCTTCAGTTTAGTAACTATGTCACATCACTGAAGTACACATGTGAATGCTACAACTATAGTCTAAACAAATGATGATTATTAAGTCAAAACTGAGTAGCATATGACCAGAAGCATATTTATCCAGTATCTGTCATGCATGCTGTCTTTTTGAGCAACAGTGCCTTACAAAATGATTCTTACTGCCTTGAATTTTTATTTTATAATCACAGAATTGAACATTTATTTTGGATTTTACATGCGATCAACTCAAGGCAACCATCAGCTTACTATGCAATTCCCCTGGATTCTCGTCTTGATTGGTTGAGTTTTCAACCAGTCAATGTTCAGTGACATTGATTTTTAAATGTCTTCTGTATTTACATAGCTTGAAGAAAACTGCAACTCTGCAATGCCTTTGGGATTTCTTTCAGCAATCCCCATCCTCTCACCCTTCTTCCATATAGGAAGAAGAAACAATGGTTGTCCTGCCACTGGGATTTTCTCATTCTGGATTACATGTGGCTAATCCAGAATTACCATCAGACTCTTGGCTGCTACTCCTGGCGTTTCAATTTGCACTGTAAAATAATACGCTCGTTTTAGAGAAATCACAACAATCAATCCATCATTTGAAAATAAATGATGGTGCAACAATAATAAATAAAGCTGTTCTGTGAAGGCATATTTATTGAGAGATTAATTTAGACACAGATGAGCATCATTTTGTTTATGGGGTATCGGAGTGAAAGGGTTAGAAATGTGTAAACTGTTATTTACTGCTAAATTATGTTACCCAACTGGGCTGAATTTACTAATTAGTTTTCCTCTAAAGCCGGCTGATATCACAATGCTTTATTTAGGGGTATCAGAGTAAAGGTAGCCTTTTAAAACCAGCCCCTTGATCTGTGCTTTCCTTCCATACAGAGCATTTGGACCCTCTACTAATGAGAAACGTTTGCTTGCTAGAGGCGGGGACTCATGTTTTAAACATTTAGATCTGATTTTATCCAAATCATTTGTCCGTGACGTTTGCAATGAGTCTGAAGGAAGCCAAGCTACGAAGCTAACCGGAAATTGTGTGGACTGTAAACAACCCCTTGGGGAGTAAAACTACAGCATCTTTGACCAAAACAAAATGTTTTATGCAGTCGTCTTGCTCCAACTTTAATTGCCAAATATTTTGGAAGCATCTCATCGTTCACTTCCTCCGCTGTGAAAACTACAACCTGATATAAGCAGGATATAATTCTAAAAAAAAAAAAGGTAGAACATTTCCGTCATTGTTCGCAGCTCTTCCACCTGTTTGCTGATCGGCTCAGGTGAAATGCATTCTGGGAAATCAGGCTCAATGGGACAAATACCCGACAGAGAACAATGGCAAGTAAAGGGGGCTGAATACAAATTCACAAACAACTTTTCACTTTTTTATTTGTGAAATGACTTAACAACCATCACTTTCCTTCAACTTAACTATTACTCACTCATATGTGTTCGTCTACCTCATGAAAACGACTGTGTGCATAAGCAGCGTGGTGAAGCTGCGGTAAATATTTATCACGTTAGATTTATTATTATTATTATTATTCAACAAAGGATTACACATGGTGTGAGTAAAACAGCTGTTAATCTCCATTTACTCATCATTTCTTTTAGTCCACCACATCTGAAACAGCAACAAGTCATCTCAGTGCACCAGTTCTTTCAGATCCAACTGAAGTGGTTGTATGTTTGCACCTGTGCACACATTTGCTTCATATCTACGGACTTAAATATGTTTTCTTTACCACTGCTCATCAAAGGAAGATTTACTGAGTACACATTCTTGTGTTCGACGGTTCCCAGCTCAGTAATCTCAGGTACTGCACACTCAGCGGCACATTATGGTGTCATTAAAGGAGAAGAAAACATCACAAATTCCTCCTTTTTTTTTTTCTGAAGATGTTTTTGAAAACAGTGAGAGGAACCCATCCCAACATGGCAGGACGGAGTGACTCACAGCTTCCAGGGCTTGGGAACTGGAATGCTTGAATATTAGTATTAGAAATGTTTACTTTATTTCAGCTCCTGTTCAGAATTTTAATTTCTACTAGCAAATTCAGAGAATAATCCAGTTAAATTCAGTTCGTTTATATAGCACCAACTCATGACACTTTACAAAAAAAGTCATTTCAGTTCAGTCACACATGGTCCTAGTAATGAAACAATAAGTTCACTTCATTTTCCAAATGAGCCTAAAAGGTTTTATATTTAAGGAAACGCAGCAGATTGCAGTGAGTCATTAACTCCTCCTGTACAAGCAAGTGGCAACAGCACATAATTGGTTTTGTGTCCTAATAAAAGTAATACAGATAATTTGGAATACAAAAATTAATGAGTTATTAAACAAATCTTTCCTCAAGTCAATTCAAGTTTATTTGTGTTACACATTTCAGCAAAAAGTCAGTTCAAACAGCTTTATATAACAAAAAGCGTAGTACAATAATCAATTATGAAGCAAACTTTGCTCAAATGCTTTCAAAATCATTAAGAATTATCATCAAATATATGAATGTTCCACTTGTTTTTAATCAAAGGCAACAATCAGCAGGGAGGTTTTAGCCCTAATTTGAAGAAACGCCGTGTTTCAGCTGTGCTGACGTTTTCTGAAAGTTTGTTCCAAATTCAATGCATAAAAACTAAATGCTGATATGGTTCAGAGTGGACTACAACATGGAAGATAAACAGAAACGTGCGGTGGAAGTGAGTGTGTTTCGGCCGTAATTTCCCATTGTTGGGATGCATGTTGCTCCTAAAGTGACTCAGGTGCTACTTTCACCAGCCCATTAGGCTGGCAAAGATGAATTCCTTACTCCAAAAAGTGAAATATTTTCTACAAATGTCAACCTCTAGGAAACTATGTAACCTTGGCTCCGAGCAACAAGGAGATGGGGGTATTCATAATATTTATCTAAAGGTAAACCATTCATTAACGACATCTGAATTAGCCAGGAATATGGCAGTCACTGCACACTAACAGAAATCTGGAAATCTCCCTCGACATTAAATGTTTAGTTTGAGCGCAATTGTAAATGTCAGCTCTCTTGGATTCAATAACCTCATCCGTTCAAGTTCATTATGTCGAACAAAAACGTCTCTTGTGTTGGGAAGAAAAATAAAAGAGAGAAAGACAGGTTCAAACTGTTCCTCCAGCACATCAAATACTTGAAACCACTGCAGAAACTTGGCAAATCAACCCAGAGGTCTCATACTATCGGTGTCGTTCCTAACTGAGCTTTCTACTCGCTGTCCTTTAATGGACAAATACTTGCATGTGTTATGTGTGTATGTGTACGGACACTAGAGTAATGTGAATTTGGTGCATAATGTCTGTTAACAGGGCAAATAAGTTAACAGACGTCATGCACGTAAGATCCCTGCTGGAGGGCAAAAGGCTGCTTGATGATGATGACTACCACTAGTTTT
>NW_006800021.1:55208-70749 GCF_000485575.1 Poecilia formosa | reverse complement strand
AAAACTAGTGGTAGTCATCATCATCAAGCAGCTTTTTGCCCTCCAGTGCACATGTACAAAATTTCTGGAATTAAAACAAAATTACTTTCAGCAATTCTATAACACGGAGAGAAAAAGTGAACCTCAACGTATCTTTTAAGGCTTTAAACACATAAAAGCATCACCTTTCAAGACATAAGCTGTAAATGAAAGACTGAACAACTGATTTTGCCCGACTGAGGAGCAAATTATGAGTGTGTGTTGGCAGCAGCAATGTAGCCCGTCTGGAGAGGAATGACAGAATTTGTAACCTCAGAGTGGGAAATGTGATCCTTTGCTGGTGCCACGTTTATTTACAGCTGAGAAAGTCATGTTTCGATCACAGGAGCTTTAAATTCAAAATGTGCTTGGTCATGATTCATTTGTCAAGTGCTGGTACTTATTAGACTCTAATTGTCTCTGTGATTCACTTGAGAAACCCTTCTGCTCACACTTTCAGTTCACTTCAACACCTTAACAAAGTGTGATATTGTCCTGAACGCCTGCTTAAGCAGAATAACAAACAATTATAAACTCATTCACTCCTGTGTGACACAGCTGAGCTTCCTTAAAGTAGTGAAGGTGGTGAATGATTGATACATCTTTATTTTCCCCTCAGGCTCTCTGCAGCAACATGCAGCTATAGTGCAGCTAGCCTGGCTGCTCTCACTGCTGACACAGTTTTAGTAACTCAACACTTTCAAAGCTTTTGACAAACACAGAATAACTGAAGCTATTTAGATGTTATCTGACAGAATTATTTATGACCTTGTGCAGTTTTTTCTTCTGAAGATAAAGTTAATAGAATATCTGGAATGACTTAACGATTGGGGTAATGGCATGGAGGCTTTCCAACCTGAATGAAATCATACAAATGTCAGTAAAAACATGCAAAAAACGGCATAATAACTATTGGATTGCACCATAAAAATGTTTCTGAATGACTTTTATAATTTTTGATTTGCCATTTTTTTCCAGTTAAAATCTAAATAAAAACCAATCAACCAAAGTGAATCATTCTTTTCTTTACATGTTTTATTATCTTTTGGTCGGTCAGTCATATGGCTGGGGGAATTTTTTTAACAAATGTCAATTTTTAATTGGTCAAGGAATCTGTGCAAGCTACTTTTTACATCTTAGTCATTCATATTCATTGATCAGCTTTGTCAGTCAACATTTCAAGTTCAGAGTTTTCCTACAGAATTATAAAATTAGCAAGCTTAGAAAATAATATTTGGTAATGTACACTCTAACACTTGCTTTAGTGAACCAGGTTAACTCATTAAACGACATTCAGCTCAACAAAACCTTCTAAAAGAGCAATTATAATTCCCAATTAAAGCTTTGTGTCACTTCTAAATGTTCAATTTCACCTTTGCACGTTTCAGTTCAGCTAACATAGTAGCAGTACAAGTTATCTTTAATTTATTTTTGTTTTGTCAGCTGTGGCCGTCTGGCCACATTAAAATGCAACGGAGCATAACTGCAAAAACTATGTAATGATGCAGATGCAAATGATATGATGACTGATGCCACGTAGTTTGTACGATGAAAATCACTGAATGAGTGTGAATGCGTCAACAGGGCCTGGATTTAAGTAAACGACTTTTAGCTCGTAAACTTAGGTATGCAAAATTAATTTAGAGCTAGGTTTGGTAGTTTGTCCTTTTATTAAAACATTTATGCTGTCAAAGTTACATGCTGCTGAAAGCCAAATAAAAACTGAGAAGAGACAAAACAAACGCTGTAAGCTTGCCTTCGAAGCAACATGAATATTTATAAAGATATAAAGATGGGAACAAGTTGGTTTAAAGTTTGCATCTGAACTCATTATAGTCTTAAAGATTGACAGCATCTGTAAATGGAAAGAGGTAACTCTTAAGACCATGATTTATTTGTCAGTGTTTCCACGTCTCTCTGTCTCCTAAGCCCAAGGTGTGCTGTGGCATGCACAGTGCTGGCCGCCTGCCAACGCTGTCATTGAACAAAGAATTGATGCACTCCCCTCCAGGCTTTTCCTGCCCATCATTGACTTTGACTAGAATGAAAAGCCTCACTGCCAGGAAAGATTACATGTCTTCTTTAAAACCTTCCTGTGGCGGTGCCAACTGCAAGAAAAACACCAGGCTGTGAATCGGGAGAGACGGAGGTGGAAAAGGGCAGGATCTCGGTCATAATAAAAAGCATTGTAGGAAACATGAGTTTGGAGTTAAGTGTCTGAACACAACCCCACTCCTCCCTCCCGTGTAAATGGCGGTTTAGATGGAGAATGTTACTTTATAGGGGTGACAAATTGCAGGTATCTGTTGTGGTTTCGGGTGAGCATTGTGAGGCAGATTGCCAGCTTGCCCCGACTTTTGAGTGACTGCTGCACCTGACCGTGCACAATCCACGAGATCAGCTGCCATCGCCAGCAGACAACGAGGTCTGCCAATGAAAAGCTGTGCCAGCTCACAGAGTCCCTCCCACTTGGCAACCTCATCCAATGATGTCTGGAGGAAATATCTCCCACCATCCATTTTCTTCCCTTCTGTAAGCTTTTTAAATAAGATGATGAATGATGTGGTATCTCCCAGCAGCATGGCCACACACACAAGGGGGATTTATGCATCCATTTGACCCATGCTGCGGCCAGAAATCTAGATCATTTTTGCACTGCTGTTTGGTTTTCTTTTCAGTCTCTGTTTCAAGAAAGCAACAGGGGATCCATTTGTGAGTAATATTTGTTTTAGTTGTACTGTGGAAACCGTGCAGCTGCTAAAACTTGAACGTGACTGAGAAAATGTTCAGATTTTGTCACTTTTGTCAGGCAGAAGGATCTCATGTAATATGTTTTACTTGGCATTACGTTCAAGACTAAACAACATAGTTTAAACAGTTTGTGAGAAAATATTAGATATCTTTTTTTTTTGTAACTTATTAGAAACACAGACCGTATAACATGTTGGACCAGCTGTTCATCATCAGCTCAGGGATTTTTGGACTTCACATGTTACCTTCTTATGATGTGTTACACACTAAATGTTCCAGAAAGTTTTCAGGTTTCTGAAACATCCTGTGTGTTGTAACCATTTATCTTACCTGCAGTGGATAGCTATGTTCCCAACTTCATTTAATATAAATTCAGGTTAGTTTGTTCATGAGGCAGAAGCTAACAGTTAGCATGAGATGGGCCAAGACCAAAGCCGGCTTGTAGCGTCTTTACACTATTTCAAAATGTTAAAATTTCACTGCTTAATAAATCTTTCAAACATTTCTACGTTTGCTTGGATCACTCACAGCTATCCTTTTTAAGGAGACAAAATTGCTTTCTAGTTTATAAAAGTCCTGATTAGCTTTCGTAGTATTAGCATTGCTAACACTTAACTCTGATTTCTGCAAAGAGCTCATGTCAATATGAGCATGCAAACTTTAACGGCAAGTAAAGTAAATATTTATTAGTGTAGATAGTGGCTGCATAGTTTAGCTTTAGATTAAGTGATGGTATTATTGGGTCAACACTGCAACAACAAATTAGCACTTATGTAATTTCCTCAGCAAATGTTTGCGAGTCACAATGTTTATGCTCTGTAATTTTTGTAACGTACCAAAAACATCTGATGCAGCCTGACTTTAATACACTACAATATCAGATGTGTATGTTATTGTACAATTTTAAGATGCAGGTCAGATACTGTACATGACAGTATGATGAAAGGTTTGGATGTTGTTTTAGGAGTGAAACAGTATGTTTTTTTTATTTTGCAGATACTTTTTCACACAGGTCTTTTAGTTCAGTTTGCATATTTACCAATACAATATCAACATATACTTAAATGTTAGTCCTGTGAGGTAGATAAGGTTTGTTTGTTTCTCTTGACTAACACAGCCAGCAGTTATTAGTGGAAAGACAAAGATCACAGGGACAGGTGTCACTACTAATCATGCTCGCCTGGTAAAAAATATGAAATAATTAGACGAACGGATGGATGGATGGATAGATGGATAAAAACTTTATTAATCCCTTTGGAATTTTCCTTGGTGAAAATTGTCACTGCTGTCTCGCATGCAGCACTTTTAGATTTGCATAAAATACTTAAAACGTTAATTAAAAAAAACCCCAAAACATTAACATTGATACCCCCAATCCTACAGTTCCTCTTTTACTGTCACTGTTGATGAATACTCTTAACCTGTGTGAAATTTCCTTGAAGTTGATTCCATTAATTACTTAAAACCATTTAAAAATGTTTTATGGTTATCTGATGCTCTGCATCAGATTAACTTAAAAATAGATCTCAATAATCTGGTCAAGTGGCAGCTGATTTAAACAGCTTTCTACTGTGTGTGTACTGTGTTCATCACTTTGGCCATCGGGGCAGAGAAGCTCCTGCTTGCAAGCTGCTACTGCCAACTATACATCACAAATGCCAAGAAACAGGTCACTTTCCCTTTTTGAGGTCATAGACACACACTGTAGCACCAGTATGCTTGTGCTGCGATTGAGTAATGTCCTAATGAATAAATCACACATGCTGAGTCTGGTTTACACGTTAATTGTCTGTGGGACTCTCCTCCATGCAGCCGTCCTGACTGGACCACCCACGCTGAGGAAACGGTACATTCGTCTCCATTCCAGTAAAGTGTGTCATTATCTCTTTGGCTGCTATAAGATAAATGCTGCAATAACTTATTTAAGGTAAAGGATTTTCATGTTTTCTCTTACGAATCCTTAAACACATAACGACACATCCCTGAGAGATTCATTGTTTCTTAGCATTAAGACATATTTAGACTAGATCTCTTGTTCTAGCCTTGCCGGTTTCTGAGGCATAGGAAGGATTCAGGACGAACGGATGATTGGACGTAGGTGGTGCTTGAAGCTGGAAAGTCTGTTGTTAAGGGTAAGCAGCTTTCCCTCCTCCTCTGACTGAGCTCTCTTTGGCTACGGATTCTTCCCCATGTGCCAAGACCTGCTGAGAAGGTCCAGAGTTAAACCAACAAATGGGCTGCATGATGAAAGGGGCGAGCAGCAGGGGGGCCACGCCATGAACCCAGGGTCGTCTCTCATTCCTGACTACTCTATCCTTAGCTTCCCTCTTATTGGCACATCGTACTCACCAACAGAGCAGAAACCTTGCAGGGAGCCGACGGTCTTTTATCGAACAATAAAACTCTAATGGAACTTGACACAGACTTTGGGCTGAAGACAAACGTTCCAAATACAGCAAGTTAAATCAATTTAAAAAATATTTTGGGCAAGTCATACACCTACACATGCATGCTCTGATGAAACCAGGGCCGCAAACATCTTTAGAAACCCAAACTGAACCCATCAGCCTCATACGTGGCTGGCTCGTTTTTCAAGTTTTTCATTCGCTGCCTCTTGGAAGAGACAAGACGGAAGTCATCTCTGTTGGCTTCAGCCACCCAGAACTTGACTCAACTGTGAAAATATGGGCAGGGTGGGGCAGTGGGAGGTATTTTATCTTGAAGGTATCTTCTGGTCATACAGTGTGTCACTGTGGGCGTATGAGGTGTGTAAAGGGGAAGCCGGGGGTGGGTGGTGGTAGGAAGAAGGGGTTGTTCTTTGAACCAAAGATTGATGTAAAAGGGCCAGTCGAATCAAGATGCAAACGACTATTGTCTGTCAATGTGTTGAAATGTTTGAAACAGTGGGAGTGGAATAAAAGAAGTGGAAAAAAATGTAAAGTGACCACCCAAGGTTGAGAATATAGCCGCAGGCAGCAAAGTGGGCTGTGAGTAAAAACGTTCTTGGCTTGTGACACGTCCCTGCAGCAGGCTGGACGACTTCCTGATGATAAGACAAAGCATTCCTGCAAAACCTCCGTAAAAGAAATAAATCATCTAACAACAGTTTTTAGCTCAACATTCATATTCTGAGCTCACATTTGCACGTTTGTTCATGCCTAACGATTCCAACGAAAGCAACAGAAACAAACACAGCTATGCACCAGGACATATTATTTGTTTTTCTTCATGCGCACCACATTTTGCTCTGCTCCACAGGATGTGAGGCGTGACAGAATACACATATTATTTTATTTCCCTGATCAAAAGCTCCGTTTTTTTTTTTTTGTTTTTTTTTCCTTCTTCCTCAGTTTTGGTTTTAGCAGATGGAGCTCATCAAAAAAACAGAGTGACTTGTTAATGCTGGGACTGCTCAGCTGGAAAGTTATTTTCGAATGCTGGTCCAGTGAAGAGACAGAATGCAATGCAGCACCAGCAGCTCCAGAGCTCTCCACCATCACAAAGGAGTCAATCCCTAAAAGGTTTTGCATTTCGAGCGGAGCACACTAAAGCTCCTTAGAACAGCTCCGCATCACTTTTGCTCAGATAAGGATCAGCTGGAGGGACGGTACCGGGAGCTTTTCCGCGTTAGAAATGTAGACGACCTGATGACCCTCAAATACATGCAAGCACACACCAAAGCGCTTCAGTTGGCCTAAGACGTGTTTTAACTCTGGAAATGTTCAGATTCTGCACCAGGGTGGCCTACCTTCAACCTTTCATTCTACTGATAGGTAAAGACCAGAAAACTTGTGTATTTTGCAGCCTAATGTAAGATTTGCTGGTATTGATTTTTTAGAAAAAGATGCACTTAGAATTAATATATGGGAATTGATAGGAGCATTATAATGCAGTGGAGATTGAAGCATTCATACATTGAAGTTTATGCACATTTTCCATAAAAGTCATCTGACAAAAATATTATTGGGCACCTGAAGGTTTGTCACTGGTAAAATAGTGACTAAGAGTAAATGTATTTTTCACGATTTTAACCAACAAACTGAATGCAAAATTAGTTTTTTTTTTTATTCTAATCAGAAACGTTGTTGCAAATTGTTATTTATTTGAAATGCAACATGTCATCAACAACTGGACGTTGCTTCTGGCGGAAAAGACGAGGAAGATGACAGGAAGTAGTACGAGAATAAACAAAGATGTTAATTGCAAAAAATTCTTATGTAATGGAAACACCGCAATTGCAAAATTTGTGAAATATCGACAAAGTCTGGTGCACATTTGTTATGGAAGCTCAGCTGGAGATGCTGCGTAGTACTAGTTATGTATGTGCAAACGCAGTCACTCAATTATTTCCAGGTAAATATGCAAATACAATTTTATGTGCTCAAGTATTAAGTATACAATACCACGCAAATTGCAGTTTAACGTTTGTACATTCCCTTCTGCTTCATCAGTGCACACAGACAGAAAAAAACACGATCCTCGTGTTGAAGCACCGGGTTCGGAGCTCGGCAAGATGAGCCGTTCTGTCCGTACACAAGTATTTAGTTTATGAGCTTTGAAATGTTTCTCAGGTCAGCTCATGGTTGACTGTGAGCCTTGCCAGGCTAAACACATCACTGTTAGCCGGCCGCTGGCTCAGAGCTCCCCTGCAGGTTTGGTGAAATGTATTATGTGTACAAAAAGACATTGACATCATTATGATTTAATCTCTCTCCGGATAAATTGCATTCACTCGTCACTTTAATTCTGCGCCTCTGATCGTCTGACAGTAGAAGCACTTTTTCTACCGTCCTGGACGGTGAAAACCGTGCAGTCATTTGCCTTGAGGCGGCCAAACGTTTCGTTTGTTTTGTTTTGTCTCCGTCTCTCTCTCTCTCTCTCTCGCTCTCTCTCTCTCTCTCTCTCTCTCTCTCTCCCTTTTTTTTCTTAAAATACAATTGAATATTTACTGTTTGACTCACGTTGCCTGCATTCATTCACAACAAACTTGATAGTACGGCTGCGGTGCCTGTTTTGGATGATTGACAGCACCTTGCAGCAAAGGTGTAATTAATCGGGACAAAGCTGCGCTGTGCCTCTGACAGCTGTGATTGATTGGGGAAGTTGCTCAAGCTGACGGGGTTTGTCAGGTCAAACTTATGACTGTCATTTGCAGCGGATGAAAGGGCCAGTGACAGTGCACTGTATCAGTGTAATGGATAACATAGCTGCTGATGGCTATTTGTCGTCTGGAGGTGGAATGCGTTGGTCTTGAGCGCTGCGATTATTATTTTTTTTGTTGGGTTTGTCTTTACCCTGGACCTTTCAAAGATGTCACGTAAAGAAAAAAAATAGAGCTGCGCATTACTCAACTGCAGCCACAATGCTGCTGTACATCTCTGTGTTTCCATTTTGTAAAACTAATCCCAGAAGTAAGAGCAATTCAACGGTGCAGAGAACCTGGCTGAGATCTCCAGACTCATTTGTCAAACTTTTTTATTTATTTTATTTTATTTGATTGTTAAGAGATTAACCGATATTGAGTTATAATGAAGAAGAATAACAACTTGCATATCACACACACATACACGCACACACACACACACATGCATTCATGCACACACACACCAAAAGTGAAAAATAACCTCCCATGGTTTCACATATCTTGTTTACCCATAAAATTTATTTAGCCTTCCTCTGGCTTATGACAGGTTTATGACAAACTCTAGCAGGCGTTGTTTAGTGTGGAGGGTTGGGTTCCACTGAAGCACGCTGTGGTTCTCTGCCAAAGTTAACAAAGAAGTGATCTACAGTATCATACCATCTGTTGTCTCTGATCTGTGACTCAGTGCTTTTGGGCGATAGCCAAACGCTCTACCTGCTTTCCTTTCTCTGCTGCTTAACTGATAATTGTCAAACTCTCATAATATCCCCTGGTGATCCTTGTGAATAAATGTAAGCATATTCAGGGTAGTGTGGACAACGTGGGGAATTGTGGTGGCTTGAATTGTCACCTCAAAGCAAAAAAGCAAAAAAAAAAAAAAAAAAAAAAATCTGTTTAAATCTTTTTTTTTTTTTAATAAATGTGGGGTTTTCATAATGGTACCTTAATATTATGGTTCAGTTTCTCCTTACATCAAAAATACACAATTGGTCCACATTCACTGAGTCTCAATACGAGATGGTTATACGTTTGTGTTAGCTTTGCACTGAACTGGGACCACCACACCCAATATCAGTTTGGGTTGGCTATAGAAACTGTGTTTCCCAAACAGGATGTAGCTACGATGGATGGCTGGTTTTGTAAATTTGTATTGTTAAAAATACACATTTATATCTATTTTGTCATCTGGATGGCACTAGTCAATGTTAATAAAATGCATGTAAGTAATTAAAAATTCATTTATATGGCATGGTTTCATAGACAGTGGCCACAATGTGCTTCAAAAGAAGGATAAACCCAGCAACAGCCGACTGTTTACATTTACTGTAATTTGTACAAACTCATAGATATAATATACATTATTATAAAGGTACGCAACACTGTGTGTTGTCTCAAGAATGAGGTTTCAAAGACGCTCCAATATCCAAATACAGTCTGTTTCATGACAGTGGTTAAAATTATAAAAGGCTTTTTTAAGACCCAGTTTCTTATCAGCTTAAAATCTTGTTCTATTTCATCAAGTTTATGTGACTCTTGACATGTTACAATGTTGTTGCCATAAGGCAGAAGTGCAGTCAGTTGCTGGGTTTCCATTACAAATGCATGCAAAACTCTGTCAATATCAAGCTAATGTAAAGAAATAAAATTTCCCAATTGCAGTATTTCCATTAAATAAAAACGCAATGAAAATCACACTTGACTTATCAAACAATAAGTCATTAAAAAACATTTTTGTGCTAGGATGAGGTGGCAGAGCTGAACAATGATCAGTTTTGTACCTGATTTCTCTGCACATCTCTAGTTTGTAGTCCAAACACGACCCAAGCAACCGTGTCAGTTCTGATGCATCTGAGGAGCTTCTGACATCTCAAAGAACTTGGTTTGATTCACATAAACATCATATTCAATAAATCTGAACATCCGTTCTGATTAAAAATATTTTTTGAAAATAACAACCTATAAACAGGTACTAAACATGCATTTCATTAAGCCCAGGTTTTTGTTTTAAAAATGTGACATTCTTATCCTAAATGCTGTGTTTTCATTAGCTGTACATGGAAAATCATTAAAACCAAATAAAGGGTTGCAACTGAGATAAATTAACTTCTCATTATTTTTCCCCTGTATTTATTAAGAGTTTTCTGGGATTTTTTCCTCCCTCACTTCCTCGTTTGGCCGATGCTGGGGGTGATGCTCAGACGACAGCACGCATGCTGCTGCCATGTCTGCTCCGTTCTGCCCACTCTACCTTCAATCCTTTACACCACTGGCTGTCAAAGCTGCCAAACCACAAGCTTTATAAGTGAACAATCTGGACGAAAAGACTCGGTGAAGACGGAGGTCCTGCTTCAGCGACAGACTCAGATGACATGCTAAGAACTACCCAGCATGATGGCATAGATAATTAATGATTGCTCTTGTCATGTGGTGGGAAAGACCTGCCCCTGGCCCCGGCAGCTACAGCTGATCAACATTAGTGATAAATTCCTTGTGGTTTGACAACATGTGAGGTGGACTTTCAGGGCCTGCTGAGGCTCAGCACCGTACAGTTCCACATTGTCCCATAGGTTTTAGATTACACTTGGGATTGTGTCGATCCACCTCTCCCCCGTTTTCCTAACCGCTCAGTCTCTCACAAACATGACCCCCACTCCCACACGCCCAGTTTATTTTTTGGGGGGGATTTCCTCCCACACGCACAGCTCTGTGTTAGGAAAGCTCATCTGCAGATCCATAGTTGGGAGAAATATAAGCTGTTGATGAATTAGCGCTACATTTGTGCGCGCATCATGACTTGTCGGAGCACGTTTCCCTCCGTTCAGTAAAAGTGTTGGCCTCATTTGTAATCAGCTGCCAACAGGCTCAACTGGGATCTGCAGATATGTGTCACAGTGGAAAACATCACTCAGGTTTACCTTAACTGGTCAGCGATTATCCATTATACCTGCTGGATTTTCTTCTGTCTTTTTCTTCACTCAAAAATACTCATTGTATTTACTTCAATATTGTAAGAAAATACAGCACATAGGAGAATTTGCTCCAGCTCCTGAAGTTTTTGTCGCTAGCACTAATCTGTACTAATTGCTCAGGTCTTGTGTACATTGCAGGTGAAATATCTGAATTTATCATTTGCCTTGATGTACAAAGTGGGGGGGGGGGGGAAACAACATGGCTATCTCCAGATGAGCTTTGGTGCTCTGGTATTGACAACACATGCTTTTCACAAGTTACACATTGCTAAAAGGAACAGTGTGTAACAATTATCAACTGAGTGACCGCAGTAGAGATGGGAATCAGCTCAGGTTCCCTCACTGAGTGACTCAGTGAATTCAGCTGGAGGTGTTAGATTGAACAATGTGTGGACAACGTGGCAAAGAGAAAACGACACTGTCACCATGTAAGAATAAATCTGTTAACCACCTAAAACTTGTGTAGGTGCTAATTACATAATCATCACACCAATTTCTTAGCAAAAAGGCAAAACATTTGGAAAAAGTGGGGAAAAAAATATAACTTTGAAGTTATGTTCTTGTTATTTGTGGGTCAACAAATGTTTGCTGCATCCAACAGATACTTATTAGAAAGGTGTCATGAGATATTTTGCATGTGGGACATTTGTTCAGAATTTCTGCACGATGCATTTATACCTGATCTCCCAGAACTATTGGGGAAAAGCTAAAAAAATGCTGCTTGGAAAATCTAAGAGGTGAGGAGTGAAAGAGGATGTACATTCAGAAATCTGCGTAAACGTGCAAATCTGTGCATCAGAAAAATAATACGGCTGCAACAAAAATGCCAGAAATTGAAATACAGTTAAAGTCCTTTCAGAATGAATGGACTTGGGGAGCGTTTTCTTTCTGTTTTGATCCAAAATTTAGATTTTACTGTTTCTCTCTGGAGATTGATTTGATTCATTAATAATTCAGTAATGTGTAGTGGTTACTCTCTACCCTAGAATTAATCTCTCAGCGCATGCTGGGGGAAGTGCCAGCCTCTGCACATCCTGCACAGAAGATTACACACCATCTCTGGCCATTTGCCATGCCGCCATGTTGGCACCGTTTCGTATTCTGACACCAGATCATATTTTATGTAACAGTTAATTGAAATTACACAGTAAAAACACTACAGCCCTATCCAAATCAAGTTACTCTGTACATTGAGCTTTACAATACATACCAAAATTTTAAAGTGCTTGGCTGAAAGTAGAGTCTACCGCATCTGTTCGAAACATTACAGTATACGGATTAATTACACAGAAACTGATGTTTTCAAGCATTTACTTATATTTATTATTATTTTATGCTTGCAGCTGATGAAAACATGATTAAAATATTTTTTTTACACAAAAAATATTGTATTAGGCATAACTGCGTAAAGATTATTTCTAAAAGGTGCTTTTAATCTGATAAATGACCTTCATCATGCCACAAATTACAATTAATTGAATATGACTCTATATATCCCTTTCTAAAGAAACGAAGGGTGTGTGTTTTACATCATAGATAGACCTTGACTCTGACAGAAAAAAAAAAAAACATAAAATCACCTGATTTTGAACAAATACAGATTTTCTCCAGATCTTTCAGCTTTCAGCATGAAGTTTCCACCATCATGGTTCACGGTGGGGATGGTTTTCTAGAGATTGTCTCGTCCTTCTTCTTCCTCCAAACACGGCGAGTGGAGTTTATGCCAAAAAGTTCTGTTTTGGTCTCATTTGACCTCATGACCTTCTCCCATGTCTCCTGTAGATCAGTGTGTTGACTATATTTCCCATGTGAGCATTTTGTTTAATATCCAAAAACCCAATGTTTTATAACTTTATTTGTTTTCTAGTGAAGTAAACAGCAAAAGCTTTTCACTGGAAGTTACCTTAAAGGTGTGTGCTGTGGTTTATTTGGAGGTTTGCCTTCATACCTGGACAACAGGTTAGAAAAATATCTGCTTTCAGGTTTTGTTGATGGATTGCCAAGAAGAACTTCTGCTATTTCATTACAAACAGCCCTAAATCAAACTTGTCACAAATTTCCGGATTTAACGAGGCATCTGGTTCTTAAAGAGACAAAAATGTATTAAGAGCAACCACTGAGAAGGGTTATTTTTCACATCTGTGATAAGGATCTCAGAAGGATTCCTGCACTGCACACAAACCAACAAGTATGTTTCCCCCCTCAACTAGTATAAAAACATGGTAAAGTCTAAAAATAGAAAAATAGGTGATGGAAATGTATATGAATAACTTACTAAATAATTGCAGGTTTTAGCTTGGCAGTCATTTTGAGGAAGTTTCCAGGATTTTCAAAACACCTTCTACAAGATTGTCTTTAGAAGTAGAACAAATTTTATTTGTAGTACTTGTGAAAACATGCAGCAGCTATTGATTTATGTACAGCAATAAAAGAAAAAAGTTTCCTCTCAAACAAAAGTCTACCTTTTTGTACCCCAAATAACTTTTATCCAAATAAATAATCTCATATTAACAATAAAGCAGTCAAGCAATATTAGTAGAACTTACACTTGCTGCATTTGCAATTAATCTGACTTTTTAGACTAACTTAGTGTGCAGTTTGGATTAATGGTTACCGACAGCATTATTGTTGCAATGCTGTATGATGCTGTTATTTACAGAAATCAGTGCATCATATATGTGTCTTTCTTGCATGAAAACCACACCAACTGCAGCTTATGGATTCCCCTTTAGCAATAAAGTTGCTGTTTAAGAAAACTGCTCTTTTTTTCAGGTAAAAGCTGTGATGATGGTGAAAACTTTACACCGTTACTGTTTAGTTGTGTCGTCATCTCTGTGCCAAACCTGAATAGAAACTCATAAACGTAAAAGGAACAAGTGGTTGAATGCAAACCCAGGTGACTGCAGCATTCAAACAGACTCTCAGACTCGGAGCGGACCAAAGTCTTTACAAACATCTTGGGGCATAGCAGACATGTCGATATGTCCAGATTGTTATTTTTGTTTGTTTGTTCATTTTGCCAAGCCACTCATATAAAAGACCAATCTAATTTTCTACAACGGGGCAATTACAATTTCTAGAATGTCAGAAAAAAACACTTCTTGAAGTCAGCAGTTTTTAAATTCCTTTTTACATTTCAAAACACTGCCTATTTCTTTAGTATTTGGTCTTTCGTAAGTAATAATTATTAAAAGCCATAGCGGAGGGTGTAAAGGGACACATGTGGCTAAGGGTCCACAGGTTGCAGATCCCGTAGGTCGAGCTGTTAAACACAATCTGAAAGTTACAGAGCCATTCTACGAGGTTCCGTCTCATCAGCGTTTCAGCTGGAAAACTGCACCAGATTTTCATTGGCAAGAGCAAACTGCAGTTTTCCACAACATATGCAAAGATTCTGCTACGGCCTGCACTGATAATGCTAATGTTACTCTGAGTACAAGTGCATCAGCAACACTTTGTGTCCAGCTTGTGCATTTTAGTAGTTGCATTTCTTTTATTATGTATTTATTTTTGAGAACCTTTATTTGGAAAGCAACATATTCAGCCAAGCAAAAGCCAAACACATTTCTGCCTGTCTTTCTTAAAGTTGTATCTCAGAATTGTTGAAATGAGGTTCTGTGTGTATCAGTAATAGTTAGCATACCTGTAGCTGAGAGACATCACTTTCCTCTGTATATATACAACAGTCAACGTGTCATTGAAGTAGTGGAAGGCTAACAACTGATTTTAATAGTCTGAAATAACTCAACCTAAAAATATTTACATGTGTAGGATATAGGGTTGTATGAGTCTGTATTTTACATTTTTACAAACTCACAGTAATATGAAAACTTTGTACTATGAAATTGTTTGCTGATAATATCTTCACTTTAATTTAGCTGCACTAAAAACATGCTAGGCTACAACAACATTAGCATTAGCCTAAATGCTTGGTAAATTCTTAGTTATGTATGTAACATGCTAATTAATTTAAATTGCTTCACTGCCTAATAAAAAAAAAACTGAAATATTTTTATCATGTGTGCTTTTATTGTGTGTTTTTCCCATTTCAGATTCCAACGTCTGAAGCTGACTGCGTGTCCACCTGGAGTCCATCAAAAGTGCCACTTTGGGCCCTGGCAGCTGCACCGCTGCACCCTGGGATACCGGACACCCCGGGGATGACGACTCTGATGAATCGGTGGGCTCCCTGCCCTGTGGCCTCCGTCAGATCCATCCTAGTTGGAAACAAGTGTGTCTGACTGACCCCAGACCAAACACACTCCAAACTTACACTCATTCGAACACACACTTCCTGTGGCCCCTGCCGGCCGCCGCATCATTAATACCAATTGGCCTTTCTTTATGGCTGCAAATTTTTTTCACATGTTCCATGATCACCTTGGGTCTCTGTGGCCACAACAAAAGCGCTGCTCTCTTTGTAGTGGGAGCAGGAAAAAAAGGGACATTTGTTTAGATGATTTGTGAGACTTTTCAGGAGACTGTGTTGGGATGTGTGTTGGGGTTAAGGGGAGACTCAGACCCCCTTCTGCAACGTCCGTTTGATGGTTCCTTTATTGTGTCTACAACACAGCCAGCAGGGTAGTCTCTTGAACACCAATCAGCCACACACACACACACACACACACACACACACACACACACACACACACACACACAC
>NW_006800021.1:52842-55198 GCF_000485575.1 Poecilia formosa | reverse complement strand
CACACACACACACACACACACACACACACACACACACACACACACACACACACACACACAGGCTCATTGTCAAAATAAGGCAGAAGGTGTTTGCTCTTGACACATCAAGAAGTTGAACTCGGGGGATATCAGTAGACACATCTCCACTGGGATTATTTAAAAATTACAACCATTCTGGAGGGAAATGAAGAGAGAATCCCAGTCTGTGTAGGTAGGCTGCTTGGGGGTCTACACCTCAAACTCTGATAACATGATAAGAAGGAGGAAATACGTTTTAAATAGCATTAATCTTGATGCTTTTTGAGCTACGATGTATAAATATCTCCAAGAACATTTGAAAGTCTACTTTAGATTCCTTTTTATATAAATTGCCTGGAACACAACAACACAATCACTGACAGCTAGCTAGAAAAAAATAGCATGTGTGGTTCTGTTTCACAGGCCAGACAGCCCTTTCCCTAAGCTCCTGCTTTGTTTTCCAGTCAGACGGTTTCTCAGTAAGCGGGAAGCCCTGATGCCACTGTGTCGTGTTTTCTTTTCACTCAGCATATTAGACATGGCTTCACTCTACCCTGATGCTGGTATCAGCTTTGTGCAAGTGACTGTGCCTTTGTCTGCATCTGCGCCAGCTTAAATCTCTGCCGTACCACTTGTACGTGCATCCGTGTCCCGTTTTCCTGAGCCGCAAGCTGTTGCCAAGAAACAAACCGTGTTACTGAGTTTATCAGATAAGATTCTGCCATTACCTCGAGTCCCATCACCTCCCCATGCACCTTCATATTTACTTTGTGTTTGACAAAGATAAATATCTAAGATTGTCATTGATTCTTTTGCACTTTTGAGAATGTGCTGTGTATGTTAAAGTTAAAGTTTACCTCCTTTCAATTGTTATATAACTAAGACCTTTTTTATTTTTTGAAGTACTGAGCGATATGTTTTCAATGCAGATATGTTTGACATTTTCCAAAAAACTATTTTTTGTTTATATCAGAAAAAAAAAAAAAAGCAGAAGGCCAGGACCAGTGGTTACAGAAAAACGATTACTTGCTGGAGGCATGGAATGATGAAGTTTTTAACGATTGGATCTGATTTTACCCAGTCGCTAACGTTTGGTGGTGACGTATGTAATGTTCCAGCTCGATCGTGAAGGAAGCTACGTTACGAAGCTTACTGGAAATTGCGTGCGCTGTAAAAATCCGTCCTCCACTGTGAAGAGAGAAGTGTCAAGCCGAACAACATATTTGTCAGCAATAAAATGTCTCATAAATTCCTCTTCCTCCAACTTTAACTGTTCAACTTTTGGAAGCATGATCAACACAGACTCAATGGCTTTGTTTGCTTCCTCCTCTGCCGTTGCCAAACTACAGGCAAACTACAATTCTAAAACGGCTCAGAGAGTTGGCATCACCGTCCACAAGTGGGGAAATGAAACTTTCCACCTTTCAGTGTTCCATGTTTAGTGTTTCCTTACAAAATGTAAAAGGTTAGTTTACTGCATCGTCTTATGGATACTGAGCTACAACCAGCATCAGTAGAGGGCCTTAACTTGAGTTCAGGATCTGACTGTGTTGGACAATCCGTCAAACCGTCCAGCTCAGTGCAGGTGAATGTTTTGAATCCACCCTTTGGAGTGAAGGAGCTTTGTATCTGGCCTTTGATTATCTGTTATTGGATACTTCATGATTAAGTGAGCAATCGTGGACTATCCAAAGACAGAAGGTTTTTTAGTCTTTTGCTATCAGGGGTCCAGGACAGGGAGAATGCATGGCAGAAAATAATACGAAAGTCAGATGCATGGTGTGGTCTTGAACTTTTGATCTTTATTTGTTTTGCCTCTTGCTCCTGCTTTTCAACAAACACAGAGAAAGCTTTGAATTTGGATTAGAAGACTGCTGGCTTACGCAACAACATTTGTGCTCTAAATTAAGGTGTTCAGGAAGGAGTCCGCTCCACCGGCGAAGTGCGCAGCGGCGCAGAGACGCATGTAGTATAAATGTGCGGCAACAAAGAGCCAGTAGCATAGCATGATGCGATAACACCAACAATGTCCGCCTCATCTCCTTGGCAACCACCAGAGTGTGGAGATGTAACTGCCCCATTGACAAGTCTCAACAGGCCTGCTAGCATTTTGGAAAGGTAGCATCGACAGATAGACATAATGTTTAATCCTTGTCTCGTGTTCGTCAGTATGAATTAATATTTAACCCATCAGTCAAAAAATACATAACCCTATGAAGAGGGGGAAAACGTATATAAGACACATCTTATTATAAGTCACAGCCAAATTATGAGAAAAAAAGTACAAAAAAGTACAACTTATAGTCTGGAAAATATGGTATACGTATATATATATATA
>NW_006800021.1:19568-52719 GCF_000485575.1 Poecilia formosa | reverse complement strand
TCATGTTCTTGGATAAAGCACTAAAACATACAAACTTACCACAGGTAAGGGAACCATTATTGATAATAACTTCACAGAACTTTTCTATAAATAATCCAACTAATCCTTTTAACATGAGCTGAACATTGCTACAGCTGGTGTTGGGTTGAAAACAAAGGCAGGTTATGGGGTTAAGTCTGGACCAGAGTTCCCAGCAGGAGGCTTGATGGCTGGGTATGAGATGTGGTCGTGTCAGAGGATGAGACGGGTCTGTCTGTAATGACAGGGTGCCCAGGCAGCTGGATCCTGTTTTCCAGCGTGATCGGGGAGCGTAGCGGGGCCACGGGCTGCTCCGGCTGTGGGCCCTGTGTGGAGCAGCACTGCAGCACTACGGGTGATTCACAAGCATATCAAGTTAAAAAGAACCGTCTGGCCACAGAGGGATTTCCCTGATGGTCCACAGTAGGTGAGTGTGTGTGTGTGTGTGTGTGTGTGTGTGTGTGTGTGTAGGGAGGAGTTTTAGGGTGTGTGGAAGAGCAAGGCTGGATGGGATCAATAGAGTGGAATTAGCAAATTTTCCCTAATCCAAGAAAATGCCTACAGCTCATCCTGGATGATGTATATCTGTTTAATCATAAAGAGGTTTGGTATTAATGCTTTTCATGCTGCTGTAAGTTCATGTTGTGATCATTTTGTAACCTGGGCTTGTGTGTGTGGATGTTTGTCAGTGTTTTCCACCCGATGCTGCACCGCTCCTGGTCCTGACACGGTGCCAGTCGATCGGGTTTCACTCTCCTTCTGTTTGCTTCTCTGTCTGGCTTGGCAGAAACCAATAAACACCACAGTCCCAACCTTATACCTCCGTCTTTGTCAAAAAGAAGAAAAAACAAAAAGGTTTCTTGATCTGCCAAAACACACAAGACATCATAGCTCAAGCTCTTTCCCCCTTTAGTTCTTTTCTTTCTTTGTTGAAATTCCATGCATGCTCAGCAATATGCATCATTCATGTTAACAACACAAGCTTAAACTTGGAGTGAGGCTGCTTTATTCTTCATTTGTCTGGATCTTTTTTTTTTTTTCTTCGCGATGCCACTGAGGCTCTGTGGGCCATCCGTCTTTGCTGAGAGTTTGGGGTGGTCGTTGTTTGGTCTTTGAACCAGGCCACCTTCCTCTGGATGTTTGAATCTGCCTGTATCTGGACCGGACTCCTGTTCCTGTTCCTCCTCTCACCCCCCCCACGCCTATCGTTTCATGTGGTTTGAAACTGTGATGCACATGTGGCTCATATAATGCGCTGCTCGCCGTTTGACCCCGGTCCAGCTCATTATCGGAATTGAACTGGCGTTAGTCCCGAGCAGAACAAATGGAAGCAAGTTTGTCCCACTGGCAACGATGGCATTACCGTTGCCTAGAAACGTCCGGACTCACTGCTGTTTGTTTTATCAAAAATACATGGAAAAGAAAGAAAGAGATGCATATAGTTCAGGGTATCTGCAATCCAATTTTTAAGGCCTTTTAATGCCACCTTGAACTAAATTTAAGACCAAAAAGTACCTGATAAATTTTGGGGGTGTTTGGGTAATCCTGCTGCACAATCAATCATAGCAGAAACAGAGACATTTCTATGGTCTGTTTGTGGCTCTTGGCAGCAGCTTTGTGTTCCTCGCACTGCATATGGCTCTCTGCAACCTTAACCTTAACCCTAATGCCAAGTTTAACAGTTTTTTTTTTTTTTTTTTTAGTTTTGCACACAATTCACCTAACCTCATATGAGGCAACTGAAGTGTCAAAAGCAAAAACAAATGTCGTCCAGCCAAAGGGCGATACATTTGTACCTAACCCCATGATAGATGAAAAAAGCTTAGCTGCTAGTTAGCGGTAGCCTCAACCACCTCAAGTTGCAGAACGCAATGAAGATGTCTGCGTGTGACTCAAACTTTTGCCTAACAGAAACGTCCCAACAGAACTGATAAATTACACAGAATATTTTAGATTAGTCATGCAACTACAAAATTTAAGACCTGCGATGAATGTGTTTAAGGCCAACTTACTTTTTTTTTGAAAGAACGTAAGAAATTTTAAGGCCTTCATGAATTTAAGACTTTTTATGAATGTGCAGATGCCCTGTAATTTGGATTGCTTTCTATGTTTCACATCCAGCAATTCAGTCATCTGAAATCGCAGGACCTGAGTTCTGCAGTCGGCTTCAGCCAGATTTTCAAAAATCCCCGCAGTCGCTAAGGAGCGTCAGTAGAAATAGTTGCGTGCATCAAGTCCAGTTTCCAGCCTGTTGTTTCCTCCACGTTCGTCACAGACCCATTTTTACTGGACTGCTGATCTCATGGGTTATGTATGTGTTACTTTCCATGTCAACTGATCAATAGATCATCCCTATATACAGCTTTGATCTTTTTACTTTTGTGAAGGATCAAAAGAAATTCTCATATTATTGATTACAGCTTGCAAAAGTGTAAAATAAAAGAAGAAAGGAAACACACAACGGATGTTTTGGCTTCAGCAGTTTGGTTTATGTTTCTAAAAAAAAAAACCCCACAGAAAACACGACTTGACACTCTTTCAAGCTCTTTTGAAGTCAAGTTTGCGGGGATTTTATATGATAGATGAACACAAAGCAGTGCAGCATTGTGAAGTAGGAGGAAAATTATAGGTTTTAATTTTTTTTTTCTTTTTCGACAAATTAAACTTTGAAATGTGTGACCTGCCTTTTTATTCAACCCCGAAGTCAATAGTCACTGAAATTAAATCTAAGGTTTTTTGCAATTGCTGTTGTAGATGCTGATGGTTGTGGGCAGAAATTGTCTCCTGTAGCAGTCAGTGTTACAGCGGCTCTCTAGAAAACTCACTGAAGACTGTTACTGTATGGCATTCTGACGAAGAGGATGCTCAGTCGTATTCCTCCTGTAATAGGGAACACAGTCATCCTTCTTCATCACCTTGTTGAGCTTTTATAAGTCACAGACTCTAACGTCACGATATAGTTGCTTTGAATATAAAGTTTTGTGTCATTCTCCTGCTGGATGGTGACATGCTTTCAAGTCTTCTGTGGGCTCTAACATTTTTATTTTTTTTTATTTTTTTTTTACCAGGACTGCCCTGTATTTAGCTCCATCCCATCAACTCTGAAGCTGTATGTTAGAATTTTGCTTGCAGAAGAAAAGACTTTAATTTTTGTGTCAACTGACCAGACCACATTCATCCACATGTTTTCTGTGTACCCTGAGTTGCTTATGGCAAGCTTTGAATTCCTTTCTTCCTGCCACTCATCTTTAAACACTTTGGAGTACACAGCCAATCATTGTCCCACCTGGACTGTACATTTTCCTAAGCTTCTTGTTTGCGTTTCTAAGTATTGCCTGGCTGATTAGGTAGGACATGGTTGGTTTTCATCTGCGCCATGCTCACTTCAGTTTCCTGGTGTTTATGATGCCGTTTATTCACTAATGTTCTCTAACTTAGCTAACAGAATCACTGGATTGATATTGAGATTAAATTACATACTTTATTCAACCTATAAGTGACTATCACTATGACTACTTAGGCTAATAAAGCTACTAATTACACTGAGTTGTATTTAAGAAAGGGTGAAATGCAAATACACTCTCTCCACTTTTCATATTTTTAACCAATATATTTTTTCCCCCACAAAACCATTAATCAGTATCTTTCCACTTTTCATGTGTGCTCACTTTGTGTTGTCTAGCAACCAAAATAATTGAAGTTTACAGCTGTAACAAGACTGTAACATTTTCAGGAGCATGAATAATCTGAAATCGCTCCATCTCTCTATCATTTTCTGCATTGTTTCAAAATCGTGACGTTTTTCACCTCCACACAAGAAGGACCGCATGCCACTGGGTCTGTTAAGCTGCGGTGAGGTTTTCTTTCCTTTTTTTTTAATCTTCCCTCTTGCCAGTGACAGTACACCACCATGCCTCCATCTCAGGATATTTTCCTAAGACGTCAGTGTTTTGGGAACACGCTGCTACAGACTGGAGAAGGTCGGCTGCCTGTGCAGACTAATGCATGTGTGAGGAGGCTGCAGCCGCTACTCCACTAGACACATGCACGCACACAAACACACACATGAGCAGATGCACACAGTTAGCCTAAACAAAGTGAGGCCTACAACACCAGTTTGACTAGTTGCGCCCTGCAAAGTCTGACACAAAGCGTCTGTCATACGAATACAGCATGGAGGAATGCATGGTGGCTTTATTTGACAACATGCAAGCCATGTTTACTCTACTACCAGCATTTATTTGCAAAGGCACTGCGCATAAGTCCCACAACCATACGACTAAAACCCTAAACGCGTCTCGCTAATTCCATAACTTACGTGACTCTGCGTGTCACTCTGACGTGGCGCTCCTCTCTTTGACGCGAATAAAACCGTCTGGTGATTATTGAACGGTTGCCCCTCCTCCGCATGTCTCTGAAAGTTATTCACACCATATCGGCGTTCCCCCTCTACCTCCGAAGGTCCCATAAATCACTTTCCTGTAAACAGCGCTGACACGCAGCCTGATGTGTTTTTCGATATATATTTAGGAGACCACAAAGGCCTGAAATCCGAGCCCGGCTCGTGTTTAGGAGAAAAAAACCGTGGAGAGGCCGCGCGCTCACATGTGTTTTAGGTGCTGCCCGGAGCCTCAGAGGCTTTAAGCACACGTTACACACACACATGGCCTTCGACTAATTTGTTCTTATTCTTACAAATTATGTTGGCGTGCTTAAGCATGGTAATGCCACTAGTAACAATAACAGAGATTGAGTTGAGGCTGTAGCTGGAGGAGCTGTGTGACGCCACCTCTGGTCTGGCTGACTGCTGAGACTTACTCGCAGCGAAAGGTTCGTGGTGTAAACAGACCCTTGGAGGGACATATGGCAGTGGCCTGAAGACAAAAAGAAAAACCTAGCAGAGTGGCAGTTAAATAACATTCACCTCACAGCACAAATAACTCTGAGTTATTTTGCCTCACGATAAACACGCACGACTTGAGAGGCGTTTGATTCGCAGACGTTTTTATCCGGACGTCGGACGCGGTCGTACGGGGGGGTATCGGATATCGCCGCAAACTCAACAGCAATTAATAACGGGAGCTGGCTCAAAGACCGCGACTTCAACAAATACTTGTGTGAAACCCGCCGCAGAGAGGGCCAGGTGGAGCCAACACTTTCATGTAAAGCCACAACAATAATTTTGGTTCCTCAGATGTAGGAATGTTTTCCATTCCGCTTCCAGCGGGGCACACGTCTGCGCCGACTGCCGATTGATTAATTTAAGGGTTCAAAAAGGATGCCACTTCAATGATAACTTTTTATTTGATACAAACCAGAAAAAAAAAAAAAACAGTCACAGAACTAAGTTGCCAAAAAGATTCTTTGGTAGTTCTTCTAAGCTTTTGGAGGGGAAAATGGCCATGAAAAATCTTCGTACATTTGTTAGAGCCACTAAGATGTTTTTAAAAAAACCCATCTTTGAAAACATTCATTGTGATTTCTTGGTTTTGTTTGCAGCTCTAGAGGCAGACTACAAGGATGTTGACTTGTTATCTCTATGCTTCTTCTTTCTCATCTGTTCCTATCTAATTTCCTTTATAATTAGATTTCATATGTGTTCATTACATTTGAAATAAATCCAAAATCATTTCTAATAATTTGGTGGAGCATCATGGTGAAAGCCGCAATGCTCCACTTGTGAAAGTAAATTTGTTGGGAAAACGTCCATATGAGTTTCTCTGACCCTGTTCAGAACGATTCCTCTTTACAAACCAATAGAAGGTTTTCTCTATGTGCTAGCTCATCCTAAAGCCTGTTTCATCCAATTAGCACCTAGAACCGGGATCTGATGTTCAGCACAAGTTCTCAAACCCTTTATTACCTGTGTGAGTCACAAGTAAAAACAGTGAATGATCTTTTGCCAACATTGCCTCTTGCTCTTTTCTCCCGGATCCTATTTTGTCCCTTTCCTGCACACGTTTACCCAATACTGCGGCCCTGAGCTTGACCCAAAGTGGCACCAAAATAAGGAAGGAAGGAGGGATAAGTGGAGAGTGAGTAAAGACCCAGGGACAGATTTAGGGGCCCGACTGGCGGTGGCCATGAGGGGGTTCCCCAAGGATCCGTCCCGGGCCCAGGTGCAGGTTTTTAATAAGGACAGCAGAATTACAGAGAGAGGAACACACTTTGAATCTCCCATCCCGATGTGAAGTCTCACTCAACACAGTGGCCCTTTTTGACCTAGGATTAGTTTCCTCTTCCACGTTTAGAAGCAGGATGCCGACCCCGGCGCCCCCCTTCTCTTTTACCTCCCCCCGCTACCTGAACACCAGCAGATAGGCCTGTTTCTCTGGGGACGGATAATGCTGTCGCGCCTGTTGTCTGCGATGAAGCCAGCTTGGGCTTCTCACAAAAGCAAAGGTACCCATCTGGCAGGCCGAACAGGGAGCTTTTCTCTCCGTCCCGACCTATTCATCACGACCTTTGTAGTACAGTACGTTCTTCATGCTAGGTTGCCCGTGTTTGTCTTTAACCTTCAGGGAAACCAACTCGTTTTTTTTTGTTTTGTTTTGTTTTTTTTCAGTACAACAAAAAGCCTGCATGGCTCATCTCTATTGCATGTTTAGTTTTGTTTGTTTCTCTTGCATTGTAAACACGCTCCACCCTTTTCCAGTCGCAAAACCAAAACAGATAATCAGATAAAACATTAAAAGGGTGACGGCGGCTCTGCATCGCCTTTTATTTTAGAGCTAACAAAGTCGGGTTTATGATCTCGCATTTAGCACATGGTGTATCCACTTTTTTTTTCTTTTTTTTTTATCTGATGTAGCCGTATAATTGCATCTGGCAGTTTGGACAAAATAGCTTTTATTGTTCTAGTTCAGTTTTAGAACCAGAACTGTGAGCCTCAGCAATGGCCAGCTGCATGTTTTCTCCTAATTACGCTGGAGCTGACACCGTGTAGCTTTCAAGGGCATCCGCCTTCTTTTAGATCCGAGGAAGATAAGCGTGTGGGTGGGGAAGGAGAGGTCCTGGAGTGGTGAAAGGGTGTTTGCAGCCTGAGAATGTGACTGTGGTTTTGCCCACACCTCGTCTGCGGGTTTTCTCTGTTTTTCCCCCCCCTCCTTGTTTGTGCTTTTCTCTTCCTGGGTAGGGCTTGGCTGCCACGCTGTGCTATCTGTCCTCGTATCTTCATTGGCTTCCTCACACCTGTTGATAAATGGCATCCTCTCTTGTCAACAGCCACCCAGTAACTTGTGACTTGGACGAGTTCAAAACATTCCCTCAGTGGTGTCCCGTGCTATTTATAGCTTCTGATCTTCCACCTGGAAAACAACTAGTTTTTCTTGCAAAACTTTCCTCATATTTGCTGAGTTAATGAACAGATTCAACATCTAATGCTTTTTGTTTTAAGCCTTGGATAGAAATCTGTTTCATTAAGACAATATGTATAAGGCGATAAAAACATGATGCCTTGCAATATAATTTACACCCCTTAAACTCTTGCACGTTTTGCATCGTTGCAACCACAATCTACATTGTTTTATAGGGATAATTGTGACACATATTTGGAAGTTGAAAGATACTTTTTCCTTTTGACCATTAAAATCCAGTACAAATTTCCTTCATAAATCCCATTATTTTACCTCTGATTATTTTAATCCGGCCCAAGGTAAAAGCAAACAAAGCAGCTGCTTAGAAAGCCAAAAGAAGCCCCATTGGCAGTTTTCCCATTTAGGAAAACAGCAAACTTCTGGAAGAAGGTGGTGTGAACCAAACTTCAGTTTCTGACCTGCACGTGAAAACAGAAAACTAAGACTACAAATCATCTTTCTACACTTTTATTCACTGTAGTGGCAGCATCATGCTGTGTAGGGCAAAAATGAAAGAAAACCTTTTCATTTTTAAACTGCATGTAAAGGTGGTCCACTGTGAAACCTGTGTAATTTTTTTAAAATAAGTCTAAACGTCACAGTTTTTTCACCTGTTCACTTTTATACATGGTTCTAAATTGAAACTGCATCCCGGTTCATTTTTCCAGTGTCTTCTCAGTGTGAATGGTTGTATCACTGCTCGTCTTACGTTTGATGTCATTGTACAGAAAGTGAAATGACAAAATCAACTTGGGGAAACAGATATCAATCAATCAAATTTTATTTGTGTAGCACATTTCAGCAGCAAGGCATTTCAAAGTGCTTTACATAATTAAAATAAAAACAGCATGTGAGAAAGAGTTTTTAAAAAACATCATTAAGACGCAAACAGTGAGAAACAGAGAAGCAGATATGACTGCTTCTCTGTTTAATAACCACACACACTCACTGTGGATCAGAGTCGCAGGGTTCAGCTGCCGTTTTTATTCACACCACGTGCAGAACTACTTACATCTGCGTCAAGCTAGTCACATTGACATGCCTCTGCTTTCGCTAACACAGAAACTAGGTCAGTAATTTGGCACTCAGACACGGAGATGAAATGCTGGACCTCAGGAACCAAAGTGAACAGAAAGCCAAAAACCTGAGCTCACATGTGCAGGTGATGGGGCCGATTAGGAGCTGCAGGGGTAGCAGTGGGTGCATTCCTTAACGTCAGCTGTCGGGTGTGACGAGACGGCGTGGGAGGAGATTACCTCTTACACGGAGAACAAAGCTCTTGGAGAGAGTTCAGAGACAAGCCGTCAGAGCGTTCAGAGTTTATCGCGTCATCAATCGATATCGATGTAGATTTACAATAAAATAGAAATATCCTTTATGGGGACATTTCTGTGCAACAGCAGCAAAGTGACGGGCGTTAACGGCAAATAGACTCACATAAAGGTAGAATGTAAAATAAATATAAAAACTGAATAAAGAATAAAAATAATGTACGATAAGGGCAAAATTTCAACATAAATACCATGTAGTTGTAAAAATACTCCAGCCCAGAGGAATGTACAACTGAGCTGGATAAATAAAAAATACACAAAATCTTCCTCCTTAACTATTTTCTCAGTTCTGTGTCCCCAGACTTTATTGTCTTAAAGTTTTTGTGGCTTTTTTCTGGATTGACATGTGATTGAACCTGCTAATCTAAGTTAGATTCAAAATGATTGGTATCATTTCATATTTTTCATGCTTTTTATTTCTTCTACCTTTCATCTCTGTCTCTTTGTTTCTGTTCTCTTTTTGTGCTGCTTCCTGTTAGAATCAGATGCAGTGAAGCATTGAGAAGAAAAAAGCCAGAGACATCATCGGCTCTACGATTGCCTATTGTTAGTGTTGCTGATGTTGTATGAGAGTGTGTGTGTGTGTGCATGTATGTGTGTGTGTGTTCCAGACAACGGTGCGTTAAAGACGTGTGTCACAGCAGTGAATGGAGGTGGCAGTTTGCTAACAGTCTCAGACAGGCTTCATGGTTCTGTGACCATTTGAAGTTACAAATGGTGTGAAGAGATGATTTGTTAAAGAACAGATCACAATGCATCCCCTGCTTGTTGAGTTTACTCTCTGCTTAGTAACAAGCTAAATTTAGTTGAACTCGTTTCTTAAGCAGCATTTACTGCTTCAAGGTTTCTTGAACTGAAGTCTTATGGTGTTTGTTTTCCTAGAAAGGCAAAGCACACAGTTTTCCACCTAAAGGTCTTGGACATCTGTCTGTCTAGAAAGAGCTACACTCTGAACAGGTTGCCAGTTTATTGCAGTGTTATTATTTAGGAATTTCTGAGTGAGACTGAAAAAAAATTGACAATAAAAGACTTATGGAAACTCCAGCCTAGGAGTTGTACTTCATTATAGCAGAGAAGCTCACCAAGTGGATAGATGGAAAAACTCCTTTCATCAAAGTAATAGTGCTTGTCCATAATATTCAATGTTATGAGCAAATGCTGAATTTGTGCTTTAACTTGTTCTTCTCCTCACCATTGATGTTTGCATTTGCTTTGATCTGGCGTTAGATTTTAGTGGTTGTAAGATTTTTCTTTTGTCTTTCAGCAAAAGACCACGAGTCATTTCTCTCGCTATACTAAACACATGTTTGTTTTGACTTTATTTACTCAGAATGCCATGCACAATAGTCTGCTTTCTTTTGGAGTCAAATTTAGTTGTACAACCCTTTTTGTTTTGTTCGTCTCTCCTACGGCATTAGTGCAGGTCTTGTTTACTGATCATGGTGTAATAATTTTTACCAGTCTTCCACAACTTGGTCAGAGTTAGTAGATATGTGTATAAAGGTGGGTTTGGATAGTAAAATCTAAAACACAGTGAGTCAGATCAGATCAGATGAATCAACACAGCAGCCTCTGACTGTTACCTGCGATATCTAACGTGTGAGAACATCATCCCTCCGTATCGTCAGTGTGAGATCCCGTCCTGGGTTTTGCCGTTTGGTTCCAGTTAGGCGCAGCCCAGCTTAACCTACCGGCAGACCTGCAAAGCCGACACCAGCAGCCTCCAGGGGTTGACATATGGAAAAAAAAGGGCCCAAAGATGGATGAAGCACAATTACCCGAGGTAACAAATGTTCCTTATGATTTATGCCCGGCTCAGGTTGCTTTATTTTCACATTGGTACAATCCAGCAGGAAGACAGTGGTGCTGGTGGTGCAAACCCCGGGGCAGCTCTGCACTGATGCTCAGACAGGGAGCAGCAGACATTGACTAATGGGCTATATGAGACCACCGCCATTGATATTTACCTCATTCCTCCTCACCCGAACACTGTCTCAACAATGTTAAGGCTCGCCATCACCCTTTGGGTCCCCCCCCCCCTCAATTCCCTCTTTTTTTTTTTTTTCATTTCCATCTTAGGTATGGGTGATGCCAAAGGCCCCTTTCGCTCATCTCTCCTAAAGGCCCACCCATTGGTGCCCCGGGGCGGAGGAGTTGGAGGCAGAAGGTGAGAGGGAGATGGAGAGGGGACAAGGTCAGACTGAAAGCTCCAGGCATTGTGAAGAAACATACACTTCTCTGTGTTTTCACTTGTCTAGTTGATGAAGTATCATACACTCGACATGACTTTAGGAAAAAAAAAAAAAAAAAATTTTTTTATGCTTTAGTCTTAGGTGTGATGGAAATAAATTACAGTCGTAAAAGAGCCAAAGATATGACTTCTGCTGACTTTTTAACAACTCCGAAGCAGTTTGCCTGCAGGGCATTACGACAGGTATTCTGAGCTCTCACCAGTCCCAGCTTACATGTCTTTTTTTTTTTTTTTTAGCATACTGGATTTAGATTTGATCAGAATAAATAAAACTCTTCTGTTACAAAACTCATGCCTTGTGTTAACTCTGCGTATCGCTGCGTCTTGATTTTGATTGATTTTGATTTTACCATAACCTTGTGTCAGTTATTCTAATTTAAATTTATAGCTCTTCTTCAAATAGTACACGTTAATTAACTCCAGGTTGAACCCTGAGGTCATGTGGAAGCTCTCATCTTAATTGCTACATATGAGTTATATTATTTCTTATTTGGTATCTTGGCAATGCTGCATGTGGAAGTTTGGAGATTTGAAACGCTTGTGAACACTGCTGAAAACCTCTTCTCTGGTTACAAACCTTTGGCCCAGGTGCTCTATCTCAAACTCGGCACTTTAAGTTACCAGCACCATCAAACACATGACAAATAATCCATATTTACAATGGAGCCTCCCTCATCTATCCCCTGCTCACCGCATAACAAATAACTACTGGAATGTGTTCATCAAGATTTAAGGTTTTATTTTGAAATAAAACATCACAATTCTAGATAAATTTTCCAAACTAGTGGAAGATCTTCACAGGAGGTACTAATTTCTCAGTTCACTGGAACTAATCACCCAATTGAAAAATGGCTCCGTTGAGACTGGAGCGTCGACAGAGGCGTAACAAAATGTTCTAACTAATTATTGAATCGAAACCATTACCCAGGGCAGCTGTGAAGATGATAAATCATGCAGAAAAATTAAACAAGCTCTGCTCAGAGGTGTGTTAAATTAATAAATGTTGTTCGGTGTTTTGTGCTACTTGATCCTGCTAAGATGTGTAGCCTCTGAATGCTGAATTTACACTTGGATTTGGTTTCTTGTTTTGCTGAGAGCATTTATTTTTGCACAGCATATACACTCAAAGTTGTAATGTCTTGTATTTTGTACTAAAAATCCTTGAAAACAGTTTGAGATGGGAACAAAAATTGGTGAATTTTGTGAGTTTAATGTAATGTTGAGCATATTTTACTTGGTAAGCAAGTAAAATTTATTTGTTGATTGTGTTTAGATTACTTTGTTTTCTCTTGATACAAATGGTTCACAGGCTCACTTCCCTCTTGATATGAACAGGATCTGACTGATTCAAATGCAGCTTTAAACATGGAAGCTTACAAAATTCCACCTGATTAGATCTCAGTTACCAGATCAATATATTTAATATCAAGTCAACTCAACGACATGTCACAACTTTAAGTCTGTGTTTCGTCAGATGGTTTTGTCCTACTGGGTCATTCTGGGCTGTGGAACTTCAGAAGCAGCCGACGGGTACCGGCAGTCCAACCGGATTGAGGCTTGGGTGTTTGGCAAGGCAACAATTCAGGCGTGGGAGGATTTTGGTGAAGCCATGAGGAACCACTTCCATATGGCTTTGAGGTGGTTCTGGTTCACCATCTGGCATCTCTGTCTACGGCGGGGATGGTGTGCTACTGACTGCGGTTCAGGATGCTGTGAGTTAGTAGGCAGTTGGCACTTCGAAGGCGTCCTCAATCCCACCGGCATGCGTTTGGAGACTTCAGGATGGGCTTTCTGAGCTCTGGTCCTGAAGTCTCCAAGGTGGTTAAAAAGCTCCTTGGTGGCAGGACTCTGGGAGTAGATGAGAATCACCCACAGTTCCTCAGGTCTCTGGATCTTGTAAGGCTTTGTTGGTTGAAGTGGCTCTGCAATGTCACATGGACATCTGTGGTAGATGCCCTGGATTGGGAGGATGGACCAGGATAATGGTGCCCCTATTAAAAAAGGGGGACTGCAGGATGTGTTTCAACTACAGAGGCATCACACTCCTAAGTGTTCCTAGTAAGGTCTTTTCAAAGGTCGTTGAAAGGACGGTCTGCCAGATAGGTGAACCTCTGTCTCAGGAAAAGCAGTGTGGTTTTCATCCTGGTTGTGGAACACTGGACCAGCTCTACACCCTCAGCAAGGTTCTAGAGGTTCTAAAAGTAGTCGACGTGTTTTATGGACTTTGTGGAGAAGGCGATTGATCGTGTCCTCCAGGGAGTCCTGTGGGGGTAATCCAGAAGTATGGGGTACCCGGCTCTTTGATAGATCCTTGTTTAATTGGTGTCAGAACTTGCTTCACATTATTAGCAATATGAATTTGTAAGTACAGCCAAGGTGTTGAGAGGGTCTGTTTGGGTGGCCTCAATATTTGGTCTCTGCTTTTTGGAGACGATGTGGTTCCGATGACTTGGTCAGACCTTGATCTCCAGTTTTCACTGCAACAGGTCACAGCCGAGAATCAGCACCTCTCTGTCAGAGGTGCAGACAGAGCTAAAAAGGGGCAGAACGCCTTCTCCAGGTCAGGGATGAAGTTGTGTCCCAAGTGGAGGAGTTTAAGTATCTTGGGATCTTGATCATAAATGAGAAGCTCAGAGTAGAGCCACATTGAGAGGAGCCTGCTAAAGTGGCACAAGCATTTGGTTTGGATGATTTCTGGACGTCTCTCTGGTGAGATGTTCCAGGTTTGTCCCACCAGGAGGAGACCAAAAGGAAGACACGATCGATCGATCGATCGATCGATCGATCGATCGATGGATGGATGGATGGATGGATGGATGGATGGATGGATGGATGGATGGATGGATGGATGGATGGATGGATGGATGGATGGATGGATGGATGGCCTTTGTCATTTACTAAGAAAATATTAACTGAAATGTGTGAAATTATTTAAAAAGAAGGGAAGATGAAACATTGAATTGAAGGTAATTACTAATTTAAAGACACTTCAGAGGTTATGACCGAAAACTTCAAACAACAACGTGAAGTTCACTCACCTCGGTTTGGATTTTCATATATGTGTAGTTTAGTGAAATGACGCAAAGTTTTTGTTTAGCAAACACTTGAGGAGAATCAACAAAGGACAGAAATCTGGAAAGTCATCTTTGCCCACTATCAGTGTGGTGGAGGATCTAAGATGATGTGGGCCTGTTTTTATTTCAAACCTTTGGGAACTTTGTGACAGACTCCTTAAAATATGAGATTGTAGATTATATATAATAAAACATGCCCTGTCACTGAAAATAAGTAATTCCTGGCTCTTTCAAAAGAACAAAAAAAAAAAAAAAAAAAAAAAAAAAAAAACAATCAGAAATGATGCAACAGACATAAAATGCTTTTTTATTTGCTGAATTATTTAAAGAGATGATCCAAAGAGGAATGGTTAAAAGTTACTTTCTGTATGTTCCAAGTCTATGAAATGTATCCACTGCAAACATGTAAGACACTAGAAGGGCCTATAAATGTGGCACGAATGATCAAATGTATAACTACTTTATCGAGAGGAGTTCGTAAAACAAATGATAAAATTACTAAATTTTTCAATATTTTTCAGTAAGTGATAACTGCATTGAGGGATTATCTAACTTTACAAGTTCACCAATGTGTTCGCCATTTGTGTTTAAAATGTTATTTTGTGTAATATTCAAGGTAATATTTTTTGAGATTTTGGTTTTCATTTTCTGTAAGATGATCAGAAAAAAGACTTAAAATCCTTCGCTTTGTGTAACAAATTTATGTGACTATTACTCTGAAATGAGTCACAAAAACTATCAAACTTTTTCATCATATTCAAATTTGTAACATGTACTTGTCTAACCTTTGAACAGAACCCGCACTTCAGAAATCCTGAACTGTCCCTTTAAGATCCGCTATATGTTGGGTGTTTGCTCTTCCTCTGAGATCAGCGCACATCCATCTAAGTGCCACACAGATATTTCAAAAATCAACCTGAGGCGTTTCGTTTTGAAATATATCCTCACAAATGTCTTCCTACACTACACCCACATGCATTCGGGAGTCCAGTGTTACGCTCTTACTCATACAGACACATTCCACAGCATTGTACAAACACAGATCCCTCCCACATTTATGTAATATTTCACAGCGAAATGTTTCACATTGTGGACCGCTGTGATCCGGGCCGCGGCGGTCCGTTCCATCTGCCTGCACTGTTCATCCTCACACACAGCCAGCGCCAGGTAGTCGTCCTGTCACACACTGCTGCCCCTTGTATCAGACACCCATTTCCCTATGCAAACCCCGGATCAGCTTTATAGAGTCTCTAATAGACATAACCCAATGGTACACTCACTATGTAGGAGCTGAAGTTGATATCTGGACCACAGGGACTGAAACACAGAAGAACCCCACTCCCACCACCCCCCAAAAACATTCTCCATTACTGGTCTCATTCATCTTCCAGCTCATACTCTGGGATGGAGGAATGGAGAGAACTGTAACATTGTTTGGAAGCTGAATTTTCCTGCTGTTATAAAACATATCACATTACGCAATCATGTGCTCTAATAGTCCGCAGACACCGTCTCATTTTTCACTTTATTGCTCCACTGGTTTCTGGTGTTGTTTCAGGCTGCCATATCAACAGCTATTTAAAATACATCTTTGGGTGCTTTAATTGATGACAGATCTAATCCAAAACTCTTCCTCTTCCCTTTTATCTCTGCTGCTCATTTGCTCTCTCTGTCTCTTTTATGTTTCCTCCACTGTCACCCAGTTTAAAAAAGGACAGGAAGTGAGACCTTGAAGACGCAAGAACTTGTTGCATCTATTTGTAGTCGTCCCCATTCAGGTAAATACTTCACACTGCTTTTCATATGAACATATCTCAAAAGGCTCGTGGTTGTAGCTGCGAGCCTTTTGGTTTTCTTCCAGCCTTACACCATCCAGTAATCCATTGTCCATATCCACTTATTCTTGCAGGGCCGCATGGGTGCTGGTGTCTATCTTCATTGGGCCTGTGGTGGACCTGGGCAGGGTAAGCTTTACAACAACTAACTCAAATTGCTTCCCTTTGCGCTCATTAAAAATTCAAACATTAGGTGCTTTTTCAATTTTTAATACATGTTCAAGCGATGACCAATTCCAAGCTGAAAAAGGCTTTGTGACATTTTAGGGAGAATTACGTCTTTTCTCCAGTAGTAGTTTAGTGCTGTAGACGTCAGAAACTGAAATAAAATGCAACTGCTTCACCGACATGCTCTTTTTTTTTTTTTTTTTTTTTGCTTTTGCTTTACAAACAATCTAAAGCATAAAAAAAACATCTCTTACCCTCAGGGAAACTGTCTGAGTTCCTGTGCAAATAAATAACAGCAGACACAGTCAAGACAAAACAGCAATTATCCAGAAGTGAAAGAGAGAGCGAAAGAGAAAGAGAGAGAGTACAAAAGAGAGAGAGAGAAGGAGAGAGAGAGAGAGAGAGAAAAGAGAGGGATGTTGGTGTTAACAGTGTTTTCATGTTCACCTCGGTTCTGTCTTTACATGCTCCTTTCCTCTGTTTTTATGGCACAGTTGGCAGTTTCCCCCCTTGCTCATAAATGTACCTGGATTTGTGCGGTGCAGTTCCCTGGGCCGTTTGTCTTGTTTGCATAAATACTGTTTAACACTCGTATGATCATGAAGTCTTTACCCACTGATCCCCAACTCCCCTCAGCATGAAAGTCTCGATATCCCCCAAAGACAACAGGAGTTCGTTTAGAGTCATGATGACACCAAAGTCTGACTTAAAACCATGTCTCTACACAGTCGGTTCAGGTTCTGGTCTTCCAAATAGGCCTGGGTACAAATGCAGGCATGTAGGTGCTTAAACTGCCTCTTAAGCCCATCTGACAGCATAGTTTGATTTTTTAAGAAGCCTCGCATGAAAGCCTCTCCACCCTGCTTTAAGGAATCAGAGACTTCATGTAATGTCCTTTGTAATGGCAGGTCGGGATTCCTCTTTGCAGGTAGCGTCTCTGAGGCCCTGTGGGAAGTGTTGTTTTTGACCTGAAAGCCGCTAAGTCCTTTCCTAACATTATAATTGGTTGATCTGTGCAGAATCGACGAACAACTGAAAAGACCTCAGTGAGCGTGTGACACACAACATCAGCAATGAAAAAGAAACATTCATTTTGGAAGAATGCGGTCTTATGCCGTGTATTTATTTCCATGCCAACACCAAATTTGTTGGCACATTGGAATTCACACTGGAATTTCAATGAGTGAGTCAGATTTAACCATTTACAGGAAATAAAGGTCAACCAGTCCACCGCCTTGTAGGAGTGCAAAAACCCAAATCTTCCAGGTTTGACATCAAACTCCCTAATTTCTTCTTTTGTTTTTAATTCCCTCATTAGCTCATAAGTGCAGGCCTCAGACGATCCGACATGTAGCTTCATATCTCGGTGCACAGTGTGTCTTTCTGTCAGCAGTTATTCATCTCACACAACCTTAAAGCTGCTTTTGCGTTGCTCTGTAATTTCCACTTCCTGCAACAGGTGGAGAACGTGTTTTTAAAATCCCACATGGTGATTTGATTTCAATGGTGCGTAGCTAGAAAAAGGGGTCAGTGATGCCCCTTCTTTGCTGTTGACTTGATTCTAAAAGTGCAGCACAGGGACTTGTTATTGTGAGCAAACTCATGAAGGCTTGCCAGTGGAAAGGTATATGTGCGCGTGCGTGTGTGTGTGTGTGAAGAAAGAAGTCATTTCCTCTATGTTTCCTTGCAGCTCTTCTTTGTAACAGCTCAGTCTACTGAGAGTTTGTTTGCATCAAGGAGATTTGGCTTTAAGAATGGTTGTGAAGTGTGTTTATTATATATGTCCATGTGTTTGTTCACATGTTCTATGAATGGCCACCTTCCTTAAAATAATGGCATAACTCATTTTTTGCCTAAATGTATTTATTTTTTTTGCCTCAAACATCTTATGGATAGAAAAAGGTGGTCGGTTTATTTTCCCCAAAAACATTTTTGGTAAACTATGACTTAGATAAATGTTTTAATAAGGGGACAAAATACACCTGAAATGTACCAACCTAGTGATCTTTGTAATGCAGAATAATGGAGGCACTTCTTAAGCTTTTTGAGATTAGTTGGCTTTTATCTTAATACCTTATGGTTCTGCTCTTTGATCTCTTGTTTTTTTCAGTGTTTCAGTGCCACATTATTTCTGCTTTAACTTTCTACTCAGTGATGCATTTTTTTTTTTACATTAGCAACTGTACCCTGAGAGCAGAAACAACTGGGTAATGTGACATGGATTTCTGCTGTGGGATTTTACCAAAATGCTAATTTTTTTTTACCAATTAGACTGATGAAAAATTACTTTGTCTGCATTTTGGTCGATGACGTCATAAGAAAAAACAATCAAGCTTTGCAGTTGCTATTACTGAGCATTTTTAAGAAATTTAAATATAAATTCTCCAACATTCCAAATGAACTTGATAGTACAATGCAAAAAGTCGTTTCTAGTATCCCAATAGATTGTTTTTGTGAAGCAAAAGTTAAACCCCAGTGAACCAAGAGAAGCAGCTTTGTCATCCATCGCTGTTTGCGGATGTGGCTTATGCGTCAGATTCCTGGGTGTACCAGAAACACGTGAATACCAGAACCTTTGTATGTAAAAAAAAAACGTTATTAATTGCGTTAAAAGTTTTAATTTTAGAATCAATACAATTGATTAAGCAAAATTAATCAATTAAAGTCACTGTTCACCAAAAAGAAATGATCAAGAAACGCTCAAGCAGATGTAAAAATGAACTCCAATCATCTGCCTTATGCCTTCTGTGATGTCACCAGAAACCAGGAAGAGTCAGTGCTATTTTCATTGAATGATTTCCAACAAAATAGCAAAACAAATAGAAAACGTGATCATGGCATGTTTTAGACGTGTCAAACTGTTCCTAAAGTAAGTTTGACTGATTTTAAATATATGTCTGGTGTACAGCTTTAACATTCATCATGAGCCAGAAGAAACAATGCAGACACATTCCTATTTCCACTCAGCAAACACTCAGTAGTCTTTATGTGATTCACCGTAGAGGTCACAAGTAAGCTTGTCAGGTCATCGCCGAGCCTCGTGCTGATTGGCTGGCTGCCTGCTCTTCATTGTTGGCAGCACTAACCTGAGCAGTGGGCTGTACTGATTTGCTGTTTGGAGAAGTATTAGACCTGTCACACACACTCTCGCAAACACAGATGTGTTTTTTAAGACGATGGGGGTTACGGGATTAAAAAGAAGAGAAGTGAAAATTCCTGTTTGGAAGATGTGTTGAGGCTTAAGTTTCCCCCATCGCACATGTCACAGTGGAAAAAACTCCCTGGAGGAGGTGGGGATCGGCGCGTCAATCCCACAGTAGGCTGAGGGTAAACACAGAGGTATTCAGTGACCCAAATAGAACTCTGTGGGTTTCTTTAAGATGAGCTTGTGTTTCTGGCTTGTGTCGCTGCGAATTGTAATGTTGCCACGCAACTGCACAGCCCGCGCTTGCAGCAACAGTGCACCTGAGTAATTTTCTCAACATGAAAGCCCTGCGGATCAGATGCTTTTCTCATTCATGAGTGGCTTTGAATGCGCTGCAAAGCCCGAACTTATTGTACATTTGTAGGGATCAAAATGCATGTCTTGGGACCTCTGCGAGGATCTCATGTGGTCTGTGTTCCCAAAAGGACTGTAGAAGAAAAAGTACCTAACGGCAGGAAGAGGAGAGAGGTGGGCGAGGAGGTGGGGGGAAGCAGAAAACTCATTTATGTTTGAGGACTGTAAGAGTGAAAAGCTTCTATTTCTGTTTGGAGAACAAGAGAACAAGCATTACAAAGCAGGAGCACTTGAGTGACTAAGCTTGATGTCATCGTCTTAAGGAAAGAAACACTGCCAGGGCCTGTAACAACAGAAGGAACAAGGCTCAACTTCCCAAAAACTGTCAGCCAAACAATCAACTGAAATGCCTGCATGTGTCAACACCTCCAGGAATGACTGTAGCTGTTTCGGTGTGTGTGTGTGCGTGTGAAATGTGTGTCGTCACAGTAATGTACATTTATGCTGGGGAGCATAAATCAGGTCTTGCAGATGTAACATGTGTTTGCAGATCATCACCTGCAGTTGTTTTATGATATTATTAGAACATTGACAGTTGCTTTAGTGTAATCATCACAATCTAAGATGTTTGTAGTCTTCTTAAATCTCAAAATCGCAAAGTAACCTTTGGTAGAGCTGAAAGGTAATTTATCAAAGTTTAATGGAATGGGAAGGATGCGACGCTGACATTCAGGGAGGTCGCAGTCAGGAAGGGGGAGAAGCCGACACCGAGTCCCCGTCTGATCCTACGCTGGAATCGATGCCGTCTGCAGATGAAACCTGGTATTTACATACACTGCATAAAAAGACACACCGCCACCGTTTGTTGTTCGACATCAAATCAGACTAAATTTTTCCATTTTCATGGTGCTACGCAATTACTCAAATGATTTCAATAATAATCTAAGAAATTAATTTTGATGTTTTTTAGAGACCAGTTTTGTTCTATTATTTGATAGAGTAACTTTTAAACACAGTGACTTGGGTAAAACATCTTCGTGTTTGTAATTTTGACCCATTCCTCCCGACAGAACTGGTGTAACTGGGTCAGGTTAGTGGGACGCCTACAGACGAGACTGAGAGCAGGGCTTTGACAGGGCCACTCTAGAACCCCAATTTCACCTAAAGCCATTTTACAACTAACTTAGCTATATTCTTAGGATCATTATCTGTTTAGAAGACACGTCTAAGCCGGGTCTTTAACTTTCTGGTTGATGTCTTGAGATGTTTCTTCAAAGTAACACCTATTTTTAGAAGAGCACCTGTTGCTCTTGCTTTTGCCCCACAACAGTTTTTCCTCCAAGTGTAAGAACAGTCTTGGTGGCTAAATGCTTCAATTTTAGAAACACCAGTTGATAAGACATGTTACCAGAAATGAAGCTCTTGGTATTTTGGCCTTTTATAGTCCCTTCTCTATTGTCAAGTCTGACCCTAGCTGGTTAATATCTATTCAGTTCCAGCCAAGTCCAATGATAGTGTGATGTAATTTTTCTTATGTGCCTGTGGATGGCACATAAGAAAAACTCAATGTTTTTCTGCTTATTACAATTTTCTCTGTCTAACTGAGGGTGTATGCTCTCTTCCGCCACAATTGATTAAAAGGTTTGAACCTAAAGATCTGATCATGGAATCATCGATTTGCATCTTTTGCCAACTCCTACGATCTTGACATGGATTAGAAATGGTGGTTGGCATGTTGTTGTTCCAGGACTTTGAAAGCATCACCTTCACTCTTACAGTGACATAAATTCATGAGCCACTGCGGTCTGCTGACAATCAAATCACTTGTGCTCAATACCCAGCAGGTCTGGTTTTTACCACTCTTGGTGCAAGAACCATGCATTATCTATAAATAGAGACGAAGTCTCACCAGTGAAGAAGAGTCTTTAGTTAAAACCTCATTTTGAGTTTCTAACTAGCTTCAGCTAGTATCTGAGCATGTGGGCTATATGCAGATTTTGCATTAAAACACATTCAAGTCTGGGACACAAACCCGTCTCTTATCTAAACAGTAATGTCTTGACATTCCTTTGCTACTTATGATTTCATATAACTATTTAAGCAAATTGCAGATGCTCCTTCAGACATCTAAAACTGTACCCAAAACTGAATCAGAATCGGTAAGGCCCCCCAACTCTCTTCATGATTTTGTTTCATTATTTTATGATGTCACATAAGGCAGCAGCGCTTAAGGCGTTGTCTCAAATTAAGTTTCTTAAATTGTTTAAGGCCACGCATTATGAAGAAAGCAATACAAACATCCTTTCTCCATGTTTAGATCTGCGATCAGAAAATAATATTCAAGTTGCAAAAATGTCAAAACGATACCAAGTGGTGATTCTGTTGACTTTTTAATTTTTTGCCCTATGTCTCATTAGACTTTACTGAAGCTTTAAAAAAAAAGACCCTACCCACGAATAGCTGTTGCTGCAGCCTGTAGCAGAGCAGAGTTTGGCATGCCGTGTCTCTCCAGGTCAGCCAAAGTTGAACCGAGCAGCATGCAGCTCCGACACGTTCCGGAGCTGCTCAGGTTTTCTCAGGTGAGGCCATGGTATGATCTTCGTCGTCAGCCATCACAGGGCCAGGCGGCGCTCAGACCTGAACATGTTGATGAGGTCATGGCACAGATTCTCCAGCGACCCCTCCGCCTTCTCCCCCCCGGCCCTCAGCTCTGTTGGTTCCTTCACATCTGTGCTCTGTCTGACCCAGTGGCATGCAGCTGCTGCCTCTCATTATGCCATTAATAGATGGATCCACTTCCCTCTGACTTCATCTCGGTTCAACAACAACATCCCTCCATCACTACATCCAGACACCCCTCCGTCCACAAACAGAGCTCCATTATCCTCCATGTTTGCCGCAGTAAGCAGGCCACCTAAAGCCTGCAAAGGAAATGAGGCCTCAGGTTACAGCATATTTAGTCTGTTTCAGTGCATCAGAAACGCTGTGTGTTTTACTCACTGGAAGGGGAGCAACAACAGTCTCCATACCCGCTGAACTTTGCCACATTTCATCACATTACCACTGGAAATGTATAAAAAGTGTTGTGAATCGGAAGGAAGATGAAGGCTTTCCAAATGAATAAGTGAAAAGTATGACATCAAATGTCTGCACTGAAGAAAATGTTTCTTTGAACCATCTAAAAAAGAAAATTATGCTAATTTGCTATAAATAATTTTATTAGTTTTGCTCAAAACTAAGTTATTCAAATTAGATTAATATTAGTTTTAACGTTTGGTCAAAGAGTGATAAACCTAAATAAGATACAGTTCCTGAAGAAGTCACCCAATTAGCAAATAGTGTGATTTAATATCAATACAAATCCAGCCTTTCTATGAAGGTATCAGAGGTTTCTCAGGGAATTTTACAAAACAACATAAAGACCAAGGAAAACCAGAAGACATCTAATGATATCATTGCATCTTTTTATTGGTTATTGATTCTATTTTTTTTGTTTTGTTTCTTGTACTTTTTGAGGAAGTGATGAATCAGCCTCATCTGTTTCGTAGTTTATTAGTTTTATTGTTTTGTTTTTTACTTTGTAGTTTGGTCGCGTACTGCTAGCTTAGTGTTGACTGAAGTATTTCAAGCGGAAGGTTGCAGTGTTTTTCTTAACTTATATTTTGGAGAGAAGCTTTCTGTTTTTATTCCTTGTGTGCAGATCCATGCTGTCTGAGAAAACCAGATTAATCTTTGCTCTGATGTTATTTAATACCAAACTTCCTCAGGCAAGTATTCACAAAACAATAACTGAGACTGAGAACTTTTTGGCTGTTCTGGGTAACCAGGTGGTGCCCCAACTTGCAACTTTGATCTAAATTACTAATTTTATTAATAATTCCCTTTAACACACAATAAGAGTTATTCATAGCCAAAGCAAAGCTGTTGTTGCACAACATGATTAAGCAAATTTGTGCAAGGCGCTGCAGCAGTCTGACTGTTCTGCCTTTGAGGTTGCGGTACGCTTCACCTGGTGGCAGCAGTTCTGATGAAGAGGATGTGAGGAGGCGATGAATCAGCTGCATCTGTTGTGATGATACTTCTTTTGAAATCTTTGTCATGTTGTCAGCATGCCAGTCTGCTTTCTGTAAGTGAATGCAAATATCAGCGTTACTGTCACAGAGATTTGTTCTGCTTTACACTTCAACCATATAAATGTTTGCAACAAAAGTTGAACAATCAGCATTTTTTCTTCAAATTATTTTTTCACATTTTTGTTCCTTCACAAAAAAAGCAAGAACACATTCTCAAATATCAATGAGCTGGAAAACATTTCAAATATCCAAAATAAACAAATAACAACACAAACAACAACAAAAAATGAGTTATGAAGTCTGTAAATAAAATTGTTCTTCAAAAAACAATGTTTTGCTAATTTCTCACATGATTAATTAATTTGCCGCTTATTGACACAGGCCTACTTGTAAGTCAGTTGAGTCAAATATCAAGTGCACTAAGATTCTTGCACTAAAAACTCCTCCATGAATGCTTTTGAGCTTTTGCTGTGTTGTTGACATCCAAACCCTCCTCCTTTGTGATCTCTCTTCAGTTCAAAATGTTACCTCAGCAGTGACTAATTGGGAGTATTTCCTCCTACAGCAGCTGCTAAAGTCAGCATATGTTTGTATATGAGTGTGTGTGTGTGTGTGTGTTTGTGTGTTGAGCATTCATCTTGAGTCTGGTCCATTGATTGGCGGAGAAGGAGAGGCCGAAGAAAAGAAGAGGAGCTCTTCTCACGTAGCTCTCCACCTGTGTGTGCTGCTGAGTAAACAGGAGCTGTTGTCACAAGTGGAAGGCAGCCTGCGGTTTGCTCTCTGGAATAGAATTTCAGCGTTGCTCCGCTCTTTTGATTTCGCCGCACAAAGCTGAGCGGGCCATCGGCAGGCCCGCCCCGCCGCTAGCTTCTTCCGACGCATGCTGTGGGATGGCACCTCAGATATTCATCTCTAACAGCAGAGACAGGCCTGCTGTGTTGCAAACCCCCCGACTGAAGAGGAAGATTTACACTATTTGCAGACCAAGAGAGTTTTTCACCCAGCCGGCTTCCTCTCGCCTCGCCGACCGCCCAGCTTCTGCGACTGTTACCCGCTGGCCAAGTGCCATCGCTTTTGTTGGTTAGCCACATCTCTCAGGGCTGTCAGTCGGCCAATGTGGTCGGCCGAGCCACCCTTTGGCATCGTTGGGGCGAGGGCGACGAGTGGGAGAAGGAAGGCAGGAAAATGAAGCTGAAGAAAGAGGCAGAGGAACTTTGAAGGATTAGAGGGAAGATCGCAAACGCAGATGCTGGAGAGAAATGAATGATAAGAAGGGGAAAGTAGGATGAATCTCTGTGTGGAGAGATGGATTTGTAGGGCACTAAGGGAAAAAGGCCAAAGTCAAAGGTGCAACTACAAAACATTTGGTTGCCAGGCAATGGGGTTTCAGGCAAGGAGAGCACTGAGATATGAAGAACGGTGGTGCATGACTTGACTTCCCTTATCCGGTTTCATTTTGGTGTTTGGGGCGGAGTTGAGGGAGTTCGGGGGGGCACAGAGGCAGAGCATTGTTTCCACCTGTCCTGGTTTGTCAGAGTGAACAGGGCATTGACCAGGCGTAGCAACGGGGAACCTCAGACAAGTGTTGAAAGTGAATGAGAGCTCACATTATCTTATGTTAGAGGGACAGTACTACGTGTTTTCCAGCCACTTTGTTTAATTTTGAAGCACAGTTACCTTTAGTTGCAAAAAAAATAAATGTTTTAAATATAACAAAAAAAAAGTTAATTTGTAATTTCACAGCTTGAAATTGGGCCTCTGCCTCTTTAAGAAACTCTTGCTCTTTCTGACACTCATCACAACATTGACTCCTCTATAAACCCTTTAACACATTTTTACCAGCATTTCACTGAGAAGTAGATCCTATAATGAGCTGAATACATGCGCAGTTCCATCTGGTGTTTGCTAATTGCTGCTGACTAGTCTGAAGGAGCGGTGGAGGGATAGATGGGGGGAAGCTGCTCTGTGAGGCAGAAGCTCAGAAAATGCAGCTCTGAGGAGGAGCTTCTTCTCAAAGGCAGAGCTAGGTCCACCCAGGTATTTTTGCACAGCTGAATGGTTGCCAAGGGAGATTAAAAGATTTCTCAAATATGCATGAAAGAGTCAAAGCAAGAGTCCAGGTATGCTTTTGATGTGGGAATCACATTTTAGCATTATGTAAAGCTCTGCCTCTTTAAAGGGATAGTGAAGTGAAATGTAATAGGCAGTTAACATCTAACCTGCAGTAGATAAACTCTTTTGGCATCTTGACAGTGGACCCTGAGGCCAAGAACAAGATCAAAACGCCTTCAAACAACTCCAATCTGAAAAATCTCATAATGCTTTATGCAAACACTACTTGACGAACCTGTAAACCTTTACGTTAAGCAGTTATTTACACAGAAGGTGTGGATTATTTACAAATGATCATCCTGTTTATGTTTATGTAAAACACTTCCAGTCTGAACAGCCGTCATAAAGAAAAACATAATGATGCATAAACAGCTGTGATGGTTTTTGAGCTCAGAGTTAAGGAGAGTTGTAGTCCGCTAGTTGTGGGCTAGCAATTATCGTTAGCCTCCGGGAGCAAATCATCTATATTTACACTAAATGAAGACACCAAAAAAGTACAAACAGCTTTAAAGCATTTCTTATTAATTAAAAAATAAATAAAACAATAGCAAGGGTCTGAAGGTTTTCTGGCACCAAAACGTGTGATGAGCTATACACTGTATGGTATTGATCCTAATTCGACCAAATATTCAGCCCCAAGTCCAACCGTACACAGAGGACTTTGGTTTTTGTTTCAATACTTCGACAGACCACACCAAAGAAATATCATAAAACTCATCATCTCTTGTCCGAATAGTTTTAAATAGATTCCCTCCTTCCACTTCAAATGCAACCCAGGACTTTTGAAGTCGAAATTCATTTTCCTGTCAACAACTTTTCCTTCTTTATAGACAATTTAAAAACTGACTATAACACTTTTCACACTGAGCAGAAAAGCCACAAACGCACACACTGACATCTGGCTGTCGTCCGAATCCGCATTAAAACGGAGGAATCAGCTACGATGCCGATCGTGTTTTTGGACGGTGCGTAGACGGTCTTGACCAAAAAGACTTCAGTAAATCCCAAAACATGCATAGAAAGAAAATCATCACGCAGAGATGGAATGTGGCTTTTTTTTTTCTCTCTTTTTTTTTGTGGCAGCAGGATTTTTCAGAGCAAATTATTACCACGTGGTCAGAGAAAAAGAAGGATTGTTGTCTCCACAGCAGATGTTGGTAACATGAATAAACGATTTCGTTTGATTTCTGTTTAACAAAACTCAAACGTATTAGGGTCCAAAATGTCATGACCTACTGAGGAGTTCTCTAGCGAGTATTCGCAGGACAGTGCGGCTGATTTAAAACATGCTCTGTAGTGGCCTTGCTCGGTGTGACAAAGGGATAAGTAACCTGATACTGAAACAAGTACTCTGGTACACTGGTTTCTCTCAGCTGTCATGTACTCCATCACATCAAATGTTCCCAAAATGAGCTGTAACAGATACTGTACAGCGCTCCAACAATGAAGATGCATGTCCACGTCTGCCGCTGCCGCTGCTGCCCCGGGGCCATCTGCTTCAACATGAGGGAACGGCAGAGGTCCCTCCAATGAACACCTGAAAAATCACTTCCTCATATACACTTATTACAGCAATCGTGCACACCAGGTGGGGAGGACGCAGTGTACCGCAGAGTGTATGAGCTCCTCCTGTGTGGAGGAATTGAGCTTTTAAGGAGCTTTTTCCAAATGTCAAACTTGTGGAACAACCCGGAGAGCAAATGTTTGCTGTGTGTAGCTCAACATGCCAGCTGAGTGTGTGTGTGCTCGGTCACACACACACATGCATCCTCCTGTGAGCTAAGGAGGATGCATTTATTAGTGATAGCGTGGAACTTCATTCACATTTACATCCGTCCACATTTACGAGACAGCAGCTGCGTTTCCATCGACCATATAATTTTACAAATAAACATCTAGAAAATAAATTAGCTTAATGGAAACACACCGATTTTGAAAATAAAAACCGTTATGTGTCAATAGAAAGTTTTGGTGCTGGGATGAGGAGGTTCTTTTGGCCATATCAAAATTGGTTAGCAAAAATGCAATGAAAAATCCTTATTGGCATCACACAAGTCACCTGATCAACAACCGGATGTTACTACTGGTGGAAAAGACAAAGAAGAAGACGACAGGAAGCAGTTGAAAGATTATGCCACGCATGTCCTAACAAGTTATGGTGTGAACAAACTTAACATGAGATTTTTATTGTTTCTTATAAACACAGCAATTGTGAAATTGTATTTTTGCAACATTAGCAGAATATTGACAAAGTTTTGCACACATTTGCAATGGAAACACAACTAATTGGTGTTTTTGACTGAACACATGCTTAATCAATTGTTTAAATTCACGTCATAATTTATTATTTTACTGCACCTTTTACTAATAAGTTGTTTTCAAGGAAATCAGATTTCCTCATAATCTTTTAAAACTGAGACAGATCGGTGGAAGGGCTCTAAAAGTTTTTCTTTGAACTATTGCAAATTTTTAAAAAGTAAAAAGTATGCTTGCTACATCTTTCCATTTTACTATTTGGAAGTTTAGTAATGACATGGAGCGGAAGAAAAAAAGTCAACATGAGCAAAGCAGAAACATTAAAGAGCATGTGGTAATATTTTTGTTTGTAGATTCAAAAGAACATAAGAAAGACTGGCAATCTGATAGTACCTTTTTTTTGTTATTTCACTATTGGTTGGTTTGTGGTTGGAAGCATTTTGGTTGTGGGCCCCAGGAAACAGGTCAATGGCAAGGTTTTACAAATGCATGCCACACTTTTCAGATTTATTGCAGCACAGCATTTTGAAAACCACATCTTACTTGACTTTCACTTTACAACAATGCATTATTTGATGTTGATCATAAAATCCCACTGAAGTACATTGTGGTCTGTAGCCAACATTTGACAACAGGAGAAAAGGTGAAAGCGTTATGAATACTTTGGTGACTTGTCATAACCCTTTGCATGTCTGAAAAGTCCCATTCAGTAACTCAGACAGCATTCCTTCTTCACAGCAGACTGTTTCCTAACACGCAGGACTCTCACAGGCTCACTCCCTTTCAGCCTGCAGGTGTCTGGACGATGTCAGCGTTTTGACACAGCCTCAACGCGTGCCGTGCTGACAGAATCAAGCTTTCTGCGATAAGACGAGCGGGCTGCTGAACCTGTCCCGCCCAGCTCCGCCGACACCTGCTGCAGCGCCGACACAGGGACCAAATCAGAGGTAGATGAAATTATCTGATCAACGCTTCCTGCTACAACATGGGATGTTTTTTTTTATTTATTTATTTATTTTTTTTTAATCTTTCAACCACTTCACCAGCGGACATGAGCTCACAAAGCAGAAACGGAATCACGTTGAGCTGCTCAGTCACTGGCCCCGGCTTAAAACCGTTTCCTCATGTAACTCCCCAGATCTTTGTTTTGGTCTCTTCATATTTCAGTCAGGTTCTCGGGTTCTCCATATCAGCGCTGCATCTTGAGCAACAACCTCTCAAAAGCCTCGATTTCATCCATGACTGACTTTTTCAGCTCTCGTAAGAACACAGATTAATCTTCTGTTTATTTAGCTTGCCAGGACAATTTGTCTCTTTCTCAGCAGAGTGTGTTATTAGATCTTTTTTTTTTTCCTTTTTCTTTTTTTTTTTTTTTACTTTACATTCTAGCAGTGTCAGGCCGAAACTTATTTGTCAGGTGAACCTTTGTTTCCCGGTTCAGTCATTCAGCAGAAGTCGAGCCATTCGTGGGTGAGGTGTCAACACCTTGTTTAGCAACATTACAAGCAGCCAAGCAGGTCAAATGTCAAACACACAGGATCCTCACAGATAAAACTTCTCTGAATATTTCTGAGCAGCTCAAATCTCACAGCACTGACCTGATTGTTGCGGGATTGCGAATGAATAGTTAACTAATAATTGTCAAAAACAATGAACAAAATACATTTATTTCAGTTAAACTATAATAATTCAATGTAATTTATTATTACACATCACTTTGCACTCAAATCATCTCAAAGTGGTGAGACTGCAGTGGTGACATAAAACACCTTTAGGATTATATTTGAAGTTATGCAAACTACCAGCCGGCCCCTAAAATATGAAAACTAATTCCAGTCAGGAAAGTCTCAAAATTAATATCTATGTTATTGCAAAATATAATTTGACACTGAAAAACTTTTTTAAAAAAAATAAAACAGTTTTTCTCTCTGACTAGATTTTTCATAATGTATATGTAAAGTATTTGAAAGAAAATGCAGTTTGTTAAACTGAAATATTGCATAATATTACTTGTCATGCTTCTGGTTGGTGTGGGCAAAAGAGCCAATCCAGGAGCACCGTTGGTTTTCCGGCATGCTGATTGGCTGTCCTCCGAAACTGGGAATAAGTATGACTGTAGAGATTATTAGCTTCTGCTATTCTGGCCAAATGGTTTCCACTGTGCACATTAAGGTATGTTTAGTATCTCAACTATTAAAATATGTAGTCATAAGTGTTTTTAGAAAAGGCTTCAAGCATTTAGCCAGTCGGAGGCGGGCGTGGACCGTAACCTCTGAACACCGAGACTCCACTGTACATTATTTCACAGATTACATGATATTAAACAGTACTACTAAAGTACTCAGTACTTAAGTTCCCTATTTTTATCAAATACTCCTTACTCTTACTATGGCAAGTTTTTGGATGATGACTTTTTACTTTTACGTGAGTAAAATATGCTGAAGTGGTGCTACTCTTGCTTGAGTATGATTTTTGGCTTTTCGACTCATCTTTGGACCTGGAAGTCCTGGGAGTGATTTGGAAAACTTTTAACTTACTCATTCAAATCTCAGTAATGATAAACAATTAGGGGTGTAGCACGATCTCATTGTGATATTAAGAAATCACAATGTTTCTCGTTGAGGTGATTGCCGTTTTGTGAGCATTACATGGTTTTGCCTGATTAAGTTGTATTCAGAGATGCCACAACGACGCTTGTTTGGCAGCATTTTAGGTTTCCGGCAGGAACTATGAATGGCAACAGAGTGACAAGCAATGTATAAGCACTGCAAGTTGCAGAAAGAGGCTAAAAATATCACTACAACAACCAATGCATGGATGTCTACAGGTATGTTGAGCTATTTAACAATCACAATACTGTAACAATAGTCACTGGAAAATGTTGTACTTGTTGCAGATCATAGTTTTATCTTTTCTAAAGTCTGAAAAGATAAAAAGAAATCAGATAAAGACAGATTAGTTTGTTGAGTGAAGCATAAATTTGATCTTTGAAGTTTTCTGATGGACAATTTTGAAATCTCTCCCCGTCCCGTTCCTGTGAACTTATCATGTCTCGTCTCGTCTCGTCTTGTGAGTTTTGGATTACCTTACACCCCTATAAGCAGCAGTGTTTCAGTTTAATATTTCAACTTCTGTTTATTTGGTCTTTGCTACTGGACCATTTGGTTCTCATTCAGAGTGATTAAACAAGCACCAAACTCACCTACAAGAAAAGACCTGCAACCCGCTGTTTCAGATCACACATCTACGCTCATTTATGTCTCACATCTAGGCTAACTTTCTTATTTTGCACATTAAGTGAAAAATCTGTCGTTAAAAAAATCCCTCTTTCCCTGACAGGTTCCTCTGTTCTGTGTCACAGGGCATTTCGTTAGCAAACAGCCCCTAGTTTGGCGTAAACACACGGGAGGCTTGCATTCAACAACCCAAGCACCAAGGACAACGATGATTATATTTTTCCTTTGTTAGCCATAAGCATCTGTGCCGCACTTGAGGATGTGGTGAGCAACTGTTTTTCTAATCTCACTGGGAGACTTAACCGTGGACTATCCAAGTAAACAGTTTCACCAGAATAAAACCAGAGCCATCACTCCCCTACGGTCAGCCTGCTGAGCTGGCTCAATAAGGGTTGGCAACGACATGTGCTGAGTTGTTCTCTCAAAGGAACACTGCTTTCAAGAACCGGGCCAGGGCTGCCAAAGTTAACAACAAAGTGAACCATGTTTCCTCGCGTTACCCGAGCACCAGCCTTCCACTCTCCGCCGCGCAGGGCCGTCGGAGGGAGAGCGGCTCGGAGTGCTGTCACTTCGAATGACTTTGTGAACAGACCCCGAACCTTCTGGAGTGAGCCGTGTGGCTGTAAGCTGTTTTGACATGACCCTTAATGCCGCTCCTGCACTTAGCTGGAGGTTTGGGGCTCAGAGTCGTGTTCGTTTGGAGGAAAACTGCTGTGCTTGGCAGCCATCAGCTTACAGAAAGAAAAGTGGGGCTTTTCTTCTTCACTAAAGGGCAGCGGATGTCAGTCAGTCACTACGGCACGTCTCTCTCATCCATACTGATGTTTAGCCTACTTGTCTCGAGACTGACTGGAAGCTTTCCATCTAAAACAATAATTTGTCTTTTTTATTTCAATTAACCAGAGTGAATTTTCTGTAATAATACGATACACGGTTTCTTGTACTCTTCGTTTGTCTTTATGAACTCGCGTGTGTCTGAGGACTGGAGCTCAGAGTGAGTTTTACTGCTAACTATGACAGTGGATAAACAGGTTGATTTGGAAGAGGCAGACTTGGGTCCAGTCCAGTATGTGGGTGTGGTAGCTACCAAGTTTGGCAGCCAGACCAAAATAAGCTGTACATCGGCATTGCAAGGGTAACATCAGCATGACTTCACTGTCTGATCTCAGTGGCGTATGATCATACCAGCCTTTCTGTAAGTCAGAGATCATTGCTCCAACTGTGATTAGGCCATGTTGCCATTGAAATACACTAAATTTGTTTTTGCTTGTTTGCTTGTTTGCTTGTTATTTCTGGCTGAAATAACAATCAGGATCCAAAAGTGCACAGGCTGCACATTCTGATGTCATGACAGCGTAGCCAAAGAAACAAGAAACAGACAAAGAAGTATAAAGACGTGACTAAGAGAAGAAGAAACCCAGGGTTGTATTTGTGGATGAGGAGAAAACAATTAGATGGATTCCATGAGACAAATAAACATGAAACAACATATTAGCTTAAAATGGGAGACAGAGAGGAAAGAAGAACAGGACATAAATAACAAGTCATATGGAAATATAGTATAAACATGCTAATGTTAGCCTAGCACTTCAGCAAACTGCTCAACGTGGAAGTGGTCAGTGGGAGAGAGTCGCATGTTTTTTGAGTCTGGTATGTTGTCAAAAACAGGAGGCAGAAGTGTAGACAATCCTGATGGAGCAAAAATACCTCTTGAGTTCAAGAAAACAGTAATGCTGCAGCATCTAACTGGCTCAAACTGGATTTCCTGGTTTACTTCAGAGCTATTGTCTTGTTGTAGAAAACTTAAGGTCACAAACCGGCGATCCACCATTTTCCCTCTTTCTTCTTTCTGACGATTGTTTATTACATCAATTAGCGCCTTCCTGGGTTCATTTGTGACTTCCTGGACAAGTTGTCAGCATTGACTTTGGCACAACGGTCAC